>NC_069145.1:75708715-75711330 GCF_943734635.1 Anopheles cruzii | reverse complement strand
GGTGTATGTAACCGTTCCCTACTGCTTCCCTATTGCAGGCACTTCAGCGAGCTGAACGCACGGGCCATGGACATGAGCTGGTACAAGCGGGCCGTGGACCTGTACGCCACCGAACCGGAAGGATTCGTGTTCAGTGTCCCGTTCAACTCCGGGTAGGGCTATGGGAAACTTCTATCGAGCACCCGTGGCTCACTTCGACCCCTTTTGGCCTTTTGTAGATATTCGGGCAAAAACAGCTCCACGCTGGTGACCGCAAGCCACGCCATTTTCATCGATCACCGAGGCCACCGTGCGCCGGCGGCCGTTGTGGGGCTGCAGTTTCTGCACGAATCGCTCTTCAAGCACTTTATCAACATCACATCGAAGGTAAGTGTCGCTCGTGTGGCCCCGGTACGTCTAATGGCCCCCTTTTCCGCTACTCTGACAGTGCACGGCATCGACGACCTGCAAGAAGAACTGCGCGTCGGACGAACTGGACTGCTACCTGCTGGACGACAATGGGTTCGTGATACTGTCGGAGCGGAGCGAGCACACGGGCAAGTTCTTCGGCCAGATCGACGGCACCATCATGGACTCGCTGGTCCAGGACCGGATCTACCGGCGCCTTGGGCTGATGGACTACCAGGGAATCTGCTCGGACCGGGACAACCCGTACACGGGCGCCAGCGAGCCGCTGAAGCCAGCCCGACCGATGTCGTGGCTTCTGCAGTACTTTGTCTCCTTCGCGACCTACTGGCTGTCAGTGTTGCCAACTCCGATCGGTGCTTGGCAAAACCCGAACAACTACTACGGTGAAGATACGGACGGCGAGGAGGACGATACGTACGATTACGAGCAGACGGACTACGAGTTGCCACCCGAGCATGGTGACGTCACGACGCCTGACTACGAGCAGCGCTCGACGCCGACCCCACAGCGATCGCATGCCCAGGCCGGGCCACGGGTCGCTCCTGACCCGGCCCACGCCAGGCCGTGTGACCTCAAGACGGACCTTTACGTACTGCAGCCGGACCGGTTGAACTCGAGCGGCCAGAACAACCCCCTGAAGGTAGGTTTCCGGGTGTATCCGCCCGAAAAGTCACTTCAGCCATCCGGTCCATTTGCAGGGCAAGCTGACCAACTGTCACTCGTCGGGCTGCGAGCGTCCGTTCAGCGTGCAGAAGATCCCGAACAGCAACCTGATCCTGCTGGTGGTGGACGTGCTCTGCCCGTGCGGCTCCAAGCAGCTGGACATCGAGCCGCAGGAGGTGGTCGGGGGCGCCGGTGCCTGTGGCGTGCGCCGGATGGCGAAGGAAAAGATGCTCCGGAAGCGCCCCGGCAAGTGCATCAGCTACCACCCGGAGGAGACCGAAATCAAGCAGTGCGGCACTGCGACCTCCCTGTTCCGGGCGTCGCTCTACTCGACGATAGCCACCTTCTGTGTCATCTGGGTGTTGGCCAGCGCGTGATAGGATGCGGTGACCATCTAAGCTGGGACGCAGCATCATCGGAGCAAGCAAGCGAGCGAGTTCCAGTTTTTCCGTTCCGTTGTGCAGCAGCGTGCGTGTGTGTGTCTAACGGTGCGGACACAACGGCAAACAATACGGCGGCCCATCGTCTGTGCGTCAAATTTACGGAACTCCACTACACGTCACTACACACACCCGTAAGCATAAGGAATGTTATTAATGTATACAGGTTTGGCTATTGTGACAAAAGGAAAAACTTACACACACACACGCCGAACCAAATCAATCGGATCGGCGATCGGGTGCGTCGCAGCAAGGCATCTTAACTAAATGTTTTCACGGTCCGAGCCACGGTGCGAGGACCACGTTTGTACATTAGAGCAGATTGGTGTATTAGCCTCCGTCAAGCGTTTCAGTAAGGAGAAAAGATGGCCGCAGCAGCATGAGCCATCGTCCGCGATCATCAGCAGTCAGTAGTAGAGAGTAACATTAGAACCGTTATCAAACATCCATCCCGCACACACACACACTCGCACACACACAGCCAAAGACATAGAGATCGTAAGGTGATGGTCGATCGATTCTCGTTGAACCGTATTAATATGCACTGTCCAAGTCCGAGTCTTCGAAATCGAAACCAAATTAGTATAATATTCCTTGACGGACTTAATGCGGCTCGAACAGCGGGAGACACAACCAAGTTTCACTTTCCGAAAGGAAATCCTGATTCCAAAATCGAAAGGCTCTAAGCTTTAACCATCGAGCGAGCTGGAACAAGGACATTCATTCATCCATTTCCATCCCCACCCCATTTGACCAACACGACTCGATCGACAAAGAAGCGAACGGCCAAAAGTGTAATATAATTTAGCACTATTTTATCGCCCGTGTACACGTGGGCGTTTGTGCGTGCGTGTGGGTGTGGGTGTGGCGAGGACACAACCCTTCTGGACAATACGGCCGGCTGCTGGCCGCAAGTTTGCCGGAAACGAATACTAATAATGCACTACACAGACACAAACACATTCACTTTAGGCACGTTAGGCAAAACACTTATGTTTATCATGGCGCCGGAGAGATCAGCGTTTCATTTCATGCTCGTTGCACGTTCATTGTTCAAAAATTAGCTATAAAATCAACCCCCACGTACTTTAGGGCCAAACTCCA
>NC_069145.1:75695384-75708215 GCF_943734635.1 Anopheles cruzii | reverse complement strand
TCCCATTCTGGGAAATTACCCCGGCCGTTCAACTTGGCGAATGTTATGTCGCTTCCCATTCTGGGTTTATAACAACTCACTTAACACTTTTACTTTTGGTACTGATACTGATACTACGCTTTTCACACTTTTCTCTCCACGTGGGTCTGGGCCCATAACCTGTTGAATAATTGCAGACAGCAGGTTTCGCGTGGTCGGTGATTAATAGGACTTTATTTGTCTAGAGTTCTAGCGCGACAGACTTATGTGACTATGAAAGAGAGAGGCAGTGCTGCCGACTGGCAGTGCTGCCGACTGGTTGTACTGCCGACTGGCAGTGCTGCCGGAACTACTACATTGCAGGAACGCAATTTTCAACAAAAAGCATGAAATCGATATAAATATGTAGAGCTAGCTGTTCTCGGCGTGCGTCACCAAGCCTCTTTCATCCTCAATTTCTTAATTATCCGGCATTTCAGACGATCGGGCTTGTCGATGAAGTATTCTACCGGCTTTCCTTTTCATTTCCCGTTACTACTCCTTTTCAGAAGATCGGGATTCCCGGTGATGTATTCGACTCCCTTCCCACTTCGCCTTGGATACATGCCGCACCAGCTGAATTTGGCTCAAATTGCTTAAAAACTATCCAAGTTTAGCTGGAATTAACCCCTCCCCACGAGGAGCCCCCTCCGCGAAGGTGTGAAAGGGTCGCACTGTCCGGTGTCTCCAAACTACGCTGTACTAAATTTCACGCGGATTGGTTCAGTAGTTTTGGCGAAAAAGCAGAACAGACGGTGGACATCCGAAAATAAATGAGCAATGTTTGAAAAATTCGAAATTCGACTAGGGGAGTAGGAGCGACTGGTAGGTAGCACCAGTGATTTGCATGCAATATTGCACGCAACATTGTGTGCAAAAAAAATTCGTTCTGAAACTTTTACACAATGTTGCGTGCAACGTTGTGGGTAATCTTTATTGCGAAGCATGGTACGGTCACACAATATTTCAATATTAGGGCCGGTCCACACGTAACGATACATCGTTTCAGATTAAAAAAATCTAATGCGTCGAGCATTAATTAATCGAGGACCAATTTCCATACATGTGTGCATCGTAGCGATAGCGGATCTGAAACGATGTATCGTTACGTGTGGACCGGGCTTTATGATTGTGAAATATATTGGTGCAATTTTCCGGTGCTTGATTCGTGTACAAGTTCTGAACAAAAGATTGCATGAGCTTTGTCTAAAACTGACGAAACCCTCTAAGCCGCGTCCCAGAGGAAGAGCCTGGCTCCGAATGTGCCCCAAATCACAACGGCCAAAGATCCAAATTACCAAACCAATTTATAGTAGACAATTCAGTAGTATTTATTCCGATCGCAGTTCAGCCAAGCTCGATTCGACTGGTAGGTAGCACCAGTGATTTGCATGCAATATTGCACGCAACATTGTGTGCAAAAAAAATTCGTTCTGAAACTTTTTTACACAATGTTGCGTGCAACGTTGTGGGTAATCTTTATTGCGAAGCATGGTACGGTCACACAATATTTCAATATTAGGGCCGGTCCACACGTAACGATACATCGTTTCAGATTAAAAAAATCTAATGCGTCGAGCATTAATTAATCGAGGACCAATTTCCATACATGTGTGCATCGTAGCGATAGCGGATCTGAAACGATGTATCGTTACGTGTGGACCGGGCTTTATGATTGTGAAATATATTGGTGCAATTTTCCGGTGCTTGATTCGTGTACAAGTTTCTGAACAAAAGATTGCATGAGCTTTGTCTAAAACTGACGAAACCCTCTAAGCCGCGTCCCAGAGGAAGAGCCTGGCTCCGAATGTGCCCCAAATCACAACGGCCAAAGATCCAAATTACCAAACCAATTTATAGTAGACAATTCAGTAGTATTTATTCCGATCGCAGTTCAGCCAAGCTCGATTGAAAACTGTTGACCCATTTGGACATATGATCGAACGAATCGGTATCCGTTTCTCCGTTGGCGAAGTTAATCTCCGATAGGTTGCACTGCTGCAGGATACTGTTTACGCACGCTCTAAGCCAGGCGTTGGCCCGGGTTAGTTCATCAAGCTCTTTGTCCACCTCCACCATCTCCGCCTCGGGCCGTCCCACATCCACCTTGGGCTTGTCGAGGCCTTTCGTCGTCGTCGTCGTCGTCGTCGTCTTTGTTTCCGGTTTCGGTAAGAGCTCAATGAAACCTTGCCCCTGGGTCCGGACGACACAGGAAGGTTCTACAAAAACCACTTCATCGGCTTTTATCAGAACGTGATGGCTTTTGCGTTTGTGGTCACGGGATTTGCCGGCGGTGGTAGCTTGTTGCACGGGCGCAGAAGCCAACTCGAGCCGCGGGGGCATAGTATCCGGGGTTTTGCCCTCAACGATGCCTTCTTCCTCGGACATGTCGATCACCAGCTCACCTTCGCCGTCGGATGAGTTGTCGCTAAGAGCTTCTTGGTACATTTGTTCCGTCTCGTACAGGTCACTGATCGACCGCACATTTTGTATCTGAAACGGAGAATCCGAGGGAGTGAAGGCTGCTCCGTGCGCTTGTTTCTGGTCCATTTTGTGGCGTGCTGCGAACTGATTTGATAATTAAATTAATAATTTTTTGATTTTTTTGGCGTGCTGCGTGATTTGTTTATTTGTTTACCTCCGCTGTCAAACAAACCGTCAAACCGGTGAGAAACTGAACGAAAGCACAGCCAGCGCCTCGAAATATTGCACATTCGTTAAGCTACGTGAAATGTTTCACTCAGTGGAGCTAGACTTTTGCGTACAGTGCATGACAAAATAAGCAGCACAGAGCCCTGCAAAGAGAACCGAAACAACTCGCAATGGTTCATTTACTTAATTTATTTGTCACTTATTCACTTTCATACGACTTTATTAATAGTAGTTAGGGTGTGTGTCTGTGTGTGTTTCATTTTGGTTTCTCGATCGCGCTCGTCTCAGAAAGACCGCTAGCTCCCTCTACATCCGTCTGCTTCCCTTGCACGTGTCAGGTTTCCGCATGGTTTCATGTACGTTTGCTTTTATTGAATTATCTTTTTCCTTTTTAATATGTTACACCGAAAATATCGTTTCGTTCACCGCTTATCGGTAAAACACGGGCCGCCGTATCCGGACTCCGGATGTCCGTCGGCTTATTTCCCACCCCTGGATGCAAGAATAGCTAAGTGTAGTAACGGCATGTGGTCTGTAGGACAGTTACTTCCTCCCAAAACGTGCCCGCTTTCTGTGCCAGCGTTGCCTAGAGAGTGGCCTAACGGAAGATGTTTCAAATTTCATTTTGTATAGCTGACAATGATTTTGTATTCTGTGTATGTGTGTGTGTGTGTGTTTTAGGCCCGTTGCCCGGTTCCTATTGTGTCCCAGCAGCTGATGTGTATTTTAGTTCATTTTTTCTCCACCCCAGACACCATCATTGTATTGCGCCAAAAACATAGACTGTGCCACTCTGCGCGTGCCGATTCGGATACCACCGATAAACGGATTCTTCATAAATAATTGTAAATATTTACGTGTTTCAATTCTCGGCGTTGGAATTTAGCGCGAGTGTAAGAGGAGGGACGTTTTAAGGGTGGTTACTTCCGCCAGCCTTTGGCGACGTTCGTGTGGACAGTTTCTAATTCTTGCACGCCGGACGAAACATAAGTAATCTTGCTTGTCCGCCACTCACCGGCAAAAGGGCGAACCAAGCTTGAACGTAAAACCCGATCGCCGAGGATATGTTAATTCAATGATATTTGGGTGTCCTACTTTTTACCGTGGTGCCGTGTTCCGTGTGTGTAACCAGTCTCTGTTGCGTTTCTTGATTGAAAGGAGTCTTCCGCGGCACCCGAACGAGTGCTGTCCTAGCTGATTGATTCCAAGTTTAAAACCTTTTTATCGCTTCTGCCCATTCTTCTCAAACGAAACGGGGGGGTTGGTTTCCAGGAGGCACAGAAACTAAAACTCTACGACATCCAGCAAATTTCAAGTAAGATAAGTTCAACAAGTGCTGCCCATTAGGTGTTTGACCTATTTGTGCGTGGTTCCTAAACGTGTTCGTCCCCCTTCTACTGCACACGAACGAAAAGCCAACCAAAATGGGTTAAAATGGCGCGCCCCATTACGGTGGGGCGCGCTGTGATTGAAACGAAGTAACAGTCGTGGTGTGCGTTGATTCGAATTCTCTAAATATGTTTGCACCCTGCCACATTCTGTCCCTGCGTCGAGGGTGTTGTCTATGTTGCTTAAGAGAGACTGGCTTTATTTACAGATGCGTATGCGCGCGGTCCGCCTGCCATCGCCTGCAGCGGCAGGAAATGATCTTCGGCGGCGACCCAAACCGGAGATTGCGCTACCAAGTGGGGGGGCCATGCTCTGGCACGGCTTCGCTTCTTCCTGTGTCCGGTTTGCGCACACCCTATTCTCCTTGGCCTTTTCTCTGGGGGGCGGGCGGGATGGTTTTGAAGTGCAATTACAATATCGAACTATCTAATTATTTTCACTTAGTTTGCGCACCATCTACAAGGATGCGCCGTTCTTCCCTGTTCCCCCGCACACCGCGCCGCTTCCCCTTCGTCATTACTCCTACCCGAAACAAACCAACCAACCAACCAAAGAGCGTAAAACACCTACCGCTACGTGATAACGACCAAGTAAAACAATCGGAGTAATTCGCCTACAACAGCGTCCGGCTGGAACGTGGATCAAGTGGCGCCCACTGGCGGCCAAACCAAACCGGAACGGAAGGGAAGGGGTTTTGATTTCCACTCGCCACTCGCGCGGCCAGTATACCGACACACACAGCGGGCTGGTTCCAGACTATAGACTCCGTTTAAAATATTTTTTGGATACCTTAATAGCTAGCTAGAGTGTTCCTATTCCTTAGGTAGGTGTATGTGTGTGTGTGTGTGTGGGTCGAGTTCGTGTCTTGTGTTTCTTATCAGTTTATAACCATCGTCGTTCAGCATCGTCGTTCAGCATCATCGTTCATTACCTTTTTCCATTACATTACAATACTATATGGAAGACATTATATAAAATTATTTCACTTCTCAATCCAGCCTCAGGCCAGGCCACCGCGCCACGCCACGCCTCGTCGCCCTCGCCCTTTAGTCCTTTTACAGTATAATAGTATATTTTCTTTCGAGAGCGCTTCGCGAGGGAGAGCCCTCCGGTGACAGTAATTCTACGTTCTAGATGATTCCTTTGGAATGTAAATTTGTAAACAGTGTTTCGTTATGTTTGCTATAGCGTGTGACCATGAACGTGACGTTGTCTTAAACTTGGTTTTCGTTTCGTTTGAGGGAAAAATGCGTATGCTTGTGTGTATGTATGTAGCTGTATTATTAACTAACGGTTTGGTAGCAGAAGAAGTAGTCTCCTTCCGGCAAAACCCGGGGGAACTTTAGTACTGATATACTGGAGCCAGTGTTTTTTTTTGGTGGAACTTGAAGATAGGCGTCTCCGGAGAATGTACACAAGCGCGCTTCTGTAGGCTAAATGTGTGTGTTTGTGTATGGTAGTGGACTGTGGATGAATGTGGGAGCCTTCGTTGATCCGTTACCCAGGTACCGAGGTCCTTTCGACCACCAAAACCTCGGTCCAAGTTCGGCTCGTACTTGTACTTCTTCTCACCGGCGCGCCTTTCGGAGGTCGCAAGTCGAATTGGGATGACTAATTAGTTTACTTAAAAACATGAAGAATTCTTTCGTCTGTGAATCCACAAATTATCCGAGAGATGGGAGAAATGTATAGCTAGCGATGGCACATACTTTGAACAAAATAGAAACTTTTCATTAAAATGCTATAAACATTTGTTTTTGTTAAAAACAGTCAAATTCTCAGTCCGGTATATAGGGCACATACTCACCCGTACCGTTTAATGGTGCTTGGCGGGCTACGGCATCCGGCCAATGGGAAAATCACACACCACCCTAGAGAGCGGTCAAAATTTATTTAGGAATTTATTTCGAAATGAAGCGTATTATTGAAAACGTCCTTGCCATGTAAGTTATACGCTTTAATTTTGATATTTTTATCGTCCACGTCCACGGCGCAGCCCGCTTGGTTCCTTCGGTGCGCTCCGAAGGCGGACGGTGCACCCTTTCGGACGTAATTCGCTGTGCGCGTGGCAGCGAAGGAACTGGGGCACACGGGCCCTTTGTGGCACACAGCACCACGTGGAGCCGCCGCTGCACGTGAAAGCCAATAATGTGCCAGTGACTTTTGAGGCTTTGTCGGGCCAGCCCGGGCTCCAGCGCCAGTTCCCGTGGGGGTTCGGTGGCTCGGAGGCCGTTGCACTGTGCCCGTGCCAGGACGATGTTCTCTATTAAATTAAAATGGAAAATATAGTTTATGTACACACACACACACACACGGGGACGGAGGCTCCTCGAACGGTATGGATTGGCTGCCGGGCTGTAAGCGTCACTCCGGTCGAACTCGAACGAAGGTCTTTTCTCCCCGTGTCCTTGTGTGTGCTAGAGAGAGAGCGAAGAAGCACGAAAAATAGTTCCAGAAAGGCAGCAGGCACAAGAGCCCGGTTCGGGACGGTCGGTTGGTCGGTCGGTTGCCGGAAATAATGGCATCGTACGGAAAGAAGCAACAGCACGTACTTCCTGCTCCAGCGCCGAGAGGTTTCGTTAGACAGCTGCTTGCTTGCTTGCTGTGTCCTGGCGTTGGTGGCCCGGGGTCCGATGGGTCCCATTGTAAGCACGGTGCCAGATAGGCGGACCGGCGGTTTCGTCTTACGTACGTCCCGGAAACCCGCCGGTTTCAACCCGTTCCCCCGTACGCGTGGCAGCGCGGCAGCAAAATGATAATAGTTATTCCACTCACGTTATCTATTAAGGCGGGTCCGTAGCGAAATCCGATTGCCGCAAGGACCGGCGGCGCCTGCTGACACACACACACTGCGGTACAGAGTGCTGCGGCGCGAGTGTGTCCCGTCCGTCCGGAAAGGGGAAACAAAATTTGTTTAACGCCCCGGATTCGATTAATTTGCATTGCTTTTAGGGCCGAGGACCACAAACGGGTTTTAGAGAGCATAGCACGCCGTGCGCCCGAGGGTTCGAGGGGGCCGTCGGGACATAATACAGGTGGTGAGGTGCCCCACCACCACCTGTTGCATAACGATGCTCAATCGGCCATTTACAAATCACCAATCGTGCCGAACGCGGACCGAAACGTGGAAATAAATATGAGGCCAGCGATTGGAGTGGGAAAATTCGGCCGAAACACCCTGTGCCGAGTGTCGGATGGTTCTTTAAAGTCACTCCGTCTTTCTTGGGAAGTACTCGTACTCCCATTCCGTCGCCCTGACCTCTGACACAAGCTGACATGGGCTCTGACACGGGCAGCTCGAAGACGCGCTCCTCCAACTGTCGAGCGGCTCTAAAGTGGCCCCGGCGAAGAAGGAAATCTGAGAATGGCAATCGAACGGCGACTGAAGACCCGACGTCGCCGGAGTGTGGCGATGGCAAATCCTCCATTTCTCGAGACCCGTCCGTTGGCGTGTTGGCGTAATTACATCAAATCGCTTTCTCGTTCGGGTTCGGGGCTCTGGGAGGCATAGTGAGGCTTGGCCGGGTGGCGGTGTGAAGGATTAGCTCGCCTTAATGCGTCTTTTCAGAGCGCTCGCGTTGAGTGTGCTCACGCTGGATGGACGCTTTTAACGGAACTCGGGGCCGGTTCCGGGTCCGGCATCTCCCTGTCCGCCTTCCCCCATTCTAATTGGTCCGTCGGATGTTTTTTTTTCTCTCCCACTCCCTTCGACAGCGAATAATGGACTCGGCCGAGCAGGCGGCCCTGTCCGAGTCGGACCCGGAGTCGGCCGCATCCAAGTCGCACACCGGCGGCGGGTTTTATGACGCGCGCCGGATCAACGAGTACCAGTCGGACGGGCGGTTGGCCGAGGGCTCCCGGCAGATGCTGCTGCGCCACATGCGCCGCTTCGAGGGCTACCCGGTCAACATCAGCCTCAGCTCGGTGCTGCTACCGGTTGGCGTTGGGCTGGACGAGCCGGAAACGCAGGCCGCCATCAAGTGGTCCTCGCACCTGGACCCGCTCTTCGCGAACAACATCGAGCGCGACTCGGCCCTGTCGTGGCAGTACTTTGGCAGCAGCACCGGCTTCCTGCGGCGCTTCCCCGGCACCGCCTGGCCACCGGAGACCTCGTACGGGAGTAAGGAAATTAACGACTTCCGCTCGGCGGACTGGTTCATCCAGGCGGCCTCCTCGCCGAAGGACGTGGTAAGCTGCCGATCTGCCGGTGCTGGTGGACGACCACGACCTCCTCTTCTACTTCTTCTTCTTCTTTTCCTTCACCCTGCTCAGGTAATCCTGCTCGATTCGTCCGGCTCGATGAACGGCAAGGAGTACCAGCTGGCGGTGGCCACCGCCAGCGCCATTCTCGATACGCTCGGCGATGACGATTTCTTCAACCTGATCTCCTTCGCCGACCAGGCCCGGGTGATTGTGCCCTGCTTCCAGGACAAGATGGTAAGACCCATTTTTTTTGGTCTGGTTTGGTCTGCTCACCGGCAACCGCCCCGCTCTCTCTGCAGGTACGCGCCACACCGGACAACGTGAAGGAGGTGAAGACGGCCATCAACGCGGTGGACTGTGAGAATACGGCCAACTTCTCGGCCGCCCTCGAGAGCGCCTTCGAGCTGCTGCGGAAGGTAAGGCAGGGGGGCTACTGCTGGGTACTGTGCAGTGATACTGACCAGATCCCTACCCTTTCACAGTACAACCAGAGCTCGCAGGGCGCCCAGTGCAATCAGGCCATCATGCTCATCACGGACGGGCCGAGCGATACGTTCCTGGACGTCATCAAGCACTACAACCATCCGCACATGCCGGTGCGCATCTTCACGTACCTGATCGGCACGGACAAGAGCGGCGGCAAGAACCTGTACCGGATGGCGTGCGAGAATAAAGGTACGCCAGGTGTCCTAATCCCAATCGTTGAATCCGTATCTGCAATCTTAATCCTCCTCCGGCTCAGGATTCTTCGTCCAGGTAAACGGCGCCGAGGAAGCCCGCAAGAAGGTGGTCGAGTACGCGCTGGTAATGGCCCGCCCGATGGTGCTCTACCAGGCGGACCATCCGGTCCACTGGAGTCCGGTCTTTACGGGCGGCCGGAGTGGGGTGCTCGGTCGCGAGAGCGAAAACCGACGCAAGCTGGTGACGACCGTATCGACGCCGGTGTTTGACCGCCGGAACCATTCGGTCCGGGCGGCCAACCTGCTCGGTGTCGTCGGCACGGACGTGCCGATCGAGGAGATCCAGAAGATGATCCCGCAGCACAAGCTCGGCGTCAACGGGTACTCGTTCATCGTGGACAACAACGGTCGGGTGTTGTACCACCCGGACCTGCGGCCGATGAGCGATGGCGACCAGTACAGTGCTACGCTGAAGCACCGCTACAACTCGGTCGACCTAACCGAGGTCGAGCTGCCGGAGGTGGATAGTCCGGGTTTCGGCAACACCGAGCGACACGATCAGCGCTTCGCCAACACGCTCCAGGAGGTAGGACTAGGAGGCGCTTTTTCCGCCATCGGACACATGTGACTGATCGTTCCTCTTCACTGTCTTCTAGCTGCGGAACGAGATGGTGATGCAGAAGGAAGGCGAGAACGAGCTCACGGTACTGGCGCACCTGGACAGCATGAAGCGGGTGTCCTTGCGCTTCCAAAAGTACGTCTGCCTACGGTGCAATCCTTTTCGTCCCTCTTTATTAACAAGTCGGGCTTTGATTCGCAGGTACTTCTACGGTCCCATTGACGGCACGCCGTTCTCGCTGGGAATCGCCCTGCCCGATTCGTACGGTGTTCACGAGCTGAATGCCCAGCAGGAGATCCGGCATTCCCACATCAATGGTGAGTCCACTTGTGGTCTGTGCAACAGGAACTCGCTCTAACCCTGGCCTTCCTGTTCCTTTTACAGTGACCGAACACTTCAAGGGCAGTAACTGGAAGGTCCACCCTGACTGGGTGTACTGCGAGTACAACAGTCTGAAGGACGAAGAGAACGGGAGCGAAGGTGCGCCGGACTTGTCCACGTACCGGGACAAGGACGAGAGCTTCGATACGCCCGAGGAACAGGTGCTCCACTTTTTGGCCCGCGTCGGCAGGCCCGGCTGGAAGTGGATGTCGGTAAGCTGTGGGATGCTGGGGGGACGGGGACCACGGCGATCCTGGCGATGGCCTCTCTAACTATCTGCGTCCTTCTCTCTCTCTCTCTGTCCTGCGCCAGGTCCGGCCACGGTCGCCGCAACCGCACCACAGCCACGGGGGCATCCCTGTCGGGCATTACGCTCAGCATCACTTCAACTCGCAAGGATCGCGCAAAGCCGAGCCGTACTACTGCGACCGAACGCTCGTGCAGAGCCTGGTCCGGGACGCCATCGTCACGGACGGACTGGACCGGGCACCGAGCCATCCGGCCCGGAAGGAGGACCGAAGGTAGGTCCCAGTTTCGGCCCGGCCCGTAAGCGTGGCCGGTGCCATCTCACGCACGCGTATTACACCTTGTCTCAACCGAAGCACCTAAGTGCGCGCTGGATTAATCGTACTAACCTTTGCACTCTACTCTCTACTTTGCACCGCCACCGCTGGGTCCGTTCTTTTCTATCCCCTTTCTCTCTCTCTCTCTTGCACCGCACCTTGGAACATTATTACCCTTTTTGTGATTTTTTCTTACCACCTATCTAGCCCCATTGCCACGTTGATGGCTTTACTGCACAGGTAACGAACGCACACACATCGGCCGTTAATGCAATTGCCATTTTCTCTTTTCTCTCACCACGAGCACTCACCCGTCTCTGTTACTGTTGCTTGGGGGTTCAGGGGGTTCTCTGTTTTTGGTTTTTCGCACACATTCTCCGCCGTTTCGCCGTAAGATGGTATGGAGGTTTTGGTTTGTTTCTTGGTTGCCGAAAAAAGGATAAAGGATAAGTATTTGACGGATGGGTGTCCGCCCAGCGTGCGCCACGCTCCGTTTCGCCAATCTCGGCCAGTTGCAATGAAGACTTGATCCGTTCCGCTTTCACTCGTACAGTCGAACGATACCGTGTCAGACAGTTTTTAGGTACAACGTGAGTTTGGGTGTAGTTATTTTTATTTATTTGAATTATTTGCACACATATTAGTTCTGCAAAAAAATCTGGATAAATTTTCCAAACAAAACATTTTAATAAGGCATCAAAATTTATGTTATCGCCTTTCAAAGTAGGCCCCTTTGCCAAGTGCCAATGGTTTGTCCGTTCAGTTTGTTTTTTAGCCTGACTTGGCGCTCGAAGTGAAATGTTGAGCTTACAGAGTGGAAAAAGCTTCCTTAGTTGTCATTTTAGTTCGCCCTCTTTGCAATAGTCCTTTGCAATTTCAGACTGTAGGTCTTCAAAAACGTGTTGAACTATTCCGCCCAAGACATTAAAGTCAAAACATAAAATCGCATAGAGTTGTTGGAGAAAAACTAGTTCACTGAAAAAGTTCAGATTTGGCCTCATTACGGGTTACAGATGGAAAATTTAGTAGAAAAAATCCGGATGCACCTTTTCCAGATAATGTTCGGAGTCTTAACTGACGTCTGCTCTAAACCGACTGTTCGCCTGTACATCATAATAGGCGGTGCCTTAAAGCTGCCAACGACCTCATCAATGATTGATGTAACTGACCGAGACCCCGGTACTCTCCTTGACGACGATAGAATGGTTGTTCACATGACATCAAATAGCAACGGAAGTTTTTTTTAGAATCAATGCAGTAATTAAGAGTGGGTCCCAACAGTCAAAACCCGAAAAAACAGTGGCCTCTCCGACGGAGGGGCACACACTCACACACACACACGCGCAATGCTGGTCTGCGTTGCACCATTTACTTTGATGGCCACTAATCACGATCATTACGTGAGTGGCGAGCAAATGAAGTGGTGTGGTACGCAAATTAATTTAAATTTTTCACCCATTAAACCTTAAACCCCCGGCCCGGGGACGAAGGGCGCCGGGGAGTGGGGCCGACGCACGGATTAAGGGTCGGCAAGGGTCGTCCGGTTTGGGGCCGCTGGGTAATCCGGCGGGCACTGGGTTGTCTCCTGGGCGTATCGAGATGAACGAGTGCCCTGGGACTGGACGCTCGGCGAAGGGTCCTGCAAGCTGGCTGGCTGGCTGGCCATTAGTCAGGCACCGGTAATGAATTGGCACGGTTCGCCCGTGGAGCCCGCATTTTTTACGACCCCTTTGGAACCGGAAGTAAGAAACCCTTTACGCTACGCCAGGCGGATGTCGAAAGGATGTACGGTTGCCCATCATCATCGTCGTCGTCGGTTGGATCGAAGTCGCGGCCGTCCGGGGAGGCAGACCCCCGGAACGCATGCATATTTAATTGGCTCTAGTGGTCACATCCGCCCCGGGGAGGGACGGATGGGTTGTGGACGCCTGGCCACATAATCAGGGAAAGATTGTGGCCGAAAGATAATCCAATAATGGAGGATGCCTTCCGCTGGTTCACGGACGTCTGTTCAACAAGTACTCTAACCGTTGTACCTTCTCCCTCTCTCTCTCTCTTCTCTCTCTGTGTCTGGATTCCTTTTCCCCTGCTGTTGGATGCCTGCCAACCCGACACACGCGTCCACCTGTAGCCGGCTCGGGTTCAGTATGTTCAGCGTGAAGACCACGTTTGTGGCCACTCGATCGGGACTGTTGCGCTGGATAGATCACTTGCCGCACTCGGAGGACTCGTCGGAACCGTAAGTGTTGCTATGCTGCGGCCAGACTCCCCCAACAGTGGGTGTATGTAACCGTTCCCTACTGCTTCCCTATTGCAGGCACTTCAG
>NC_069145.1:75631743-75695184 GCF_943734635.1 Anopheles cruzii | reverse complement strand
TTTCACGTGCAGCGGCGGCTCCACGTGGTGCTGTGTGCCACAAAGGGGCCGTGTGCCCCAGTTCCTTCGCTGCCACGCGCACAGCGAATTACGTCCGAAAGGGTGCACCGTCCGCCTTCGGAGCGCACCGAAGGAACCCAGCGGGCTGCGTCGTGGACGTGGACGATAAAAATATCAAAATTAAAGCGTATAACTTACATGGCAAGGACGTTTTCAATAATACGCTTCATTTCGAAATAAATTCCTAAATAAATTTCGACCGCTCTCTAGGGGGGTGTATGATTTTCCCATTGGCCGGATACAGTAGCCTGCCAAGCACCATTAAACGGTACGGGTGAGTATGTGCCCTATACCGGTTTATACGTTGAGAATCGGACTGTTTTTAACAACAACAAAATTTTATAACATTTCAATGAAAATTTCTATTTTGTTCAAAGTAAGTGCCATCGGATTCCCAGACGAAAGAATTCTTCGTGTTTTCAAGTAAACTAATTAGTCTTCCCATTTCGATTTCCTCGTAGAAAAACGAAGGATGATCGGTGATTTGATTGTATCCTGAAACAGTTTTGCTTTGGGGATTATGGAGACGCCAGGTTTTATGGCCATTGTGCCCTACCAGGCGCCTCTATCAGGAATACTAGAAAGTGTATTTTGGTCGTTTTTCGATCAATGCATTATTCAAATTGATCATTTGTTATTAGTAGCGATCTGAATTAACGTTTTGATAAGGTTTTAGGAGCTTGTAAAGCATCACACCTTTCTGTCCCATCAGAATGTCCGGTTTTTGGAGTCCTTCGACGCTTTTTGTTTGTTAAGTCAAAATTGCCATTCGAAATTTTCAAACCACTTAAAGCACTGCAATATTCCAAAAACAAGACTTGACAGGCATTTGGTGCGATTCTTAAGCAGTTTTCTTCAAGAGGTAGCAGAGAAATAATAATCCCGCAAAACGTCATTTTTAGACACAAGAGTTGACATAGTCTAACCCTTTCAAAGAACGGTTGAACACTGATTTAATTTTTGTTTTGACCTGAACTCATTTACCTGATGTCAAAACAAGGTATTGATGAATGAACAGCAAATCTAAGAAGTCCAAATCGGCAGGTAGAGCCATCTTTTCAACAGTCCGGTTCTCAACGTATAAACTCAACGTATTGGGTTTCTATCTAACAGTAATTTTTATCATAGTTTTAGCGTCGAACCAACCAGGCAACCAACACAAGCGATTGCGTCATCGTCAGGAGGACCAGGAAAGATCGACGCTACTATGGCTGACTGCAGTTTTAGATATGTTCCGATCGATTCGATTCGATTGACTTATTCAGTTTAGTTAATCCGATCCTGCTACTCTTTTCCATTTCTGGGACTAGTAGACCTCAACATTACTTAAATGTTAATCTCTGTTGCTTTCTGTAACGTTGTTTTTATGTGTGGTTTACAGGGTGGGGTGACAACTCCCAGCATTACCGACTGCTCTATCTACCGGGGTCTTATGGTGGACCACTTCCTTCAAATCCCACCATACGCCCGTCGTTTCGACTGTCGATCCGTCTGCGTTGTCCTCCGAACGATGGTCTCTTTTTTTGTCCTCGAAAGAGGTTCTTTTTCTAAATTACCAATAAAAATCGGGATCCAGAAGACGTTCTGTCAACGAAGTGTTTTGCTCATTTTCGATGTATTTTAATCATTCTTTTCAAACCACGCCGTTTGTATTATGGTGCACAATGCTTTTAAAGTCTCCGGGACATTACATTTAGTTGCCACCGCCTTTCGCCACCAGAGGGCAGCTCGGTTGTGAGGCAAGAGGGATGGGATTTTAAAGCCATTATCGACCGCAGAGACATTGATTGACGTTATCAAATCGCTATCAATCGGTGGGGGCGCTATGAGTAATGGCTCCCGTTTCGCCGGACCTTGCCACTTCGACCGCTGCTCTGCTTGGTGCGGCTGCCTTTCAGTTACTCCTTCGCCTTTCGCCTCACAAAACACCGCTTTGAAAACGCTTTGAGTCCGTCGGGAATGGGCAAAAACAGACGACAAAACCTGGCGCACACAGTACGAGAAGAGTGCATAAATACTTGCAACCTAGTTTGAGCTTAAAACACACACACACACACACAGGGACCCCAGAGGACCCACCCAAAAAGGGGGGGAAGGGATAAAGCCCGCCAGGAATGCAAACAGCCACCAGCAGCTTGGGCCGCGGGAGGCGGCATAAACCAGCACCGGACGTGCCACAGGGACAACGACGACGACGACGACGAGGACGAGGATGGTGGTGAATAGGCCACAAAAAACGGCACTGTTAACGTTTGGCACGATACACTTGCGCCACCCAAAAACCACCAGCGAGGGGAGGGCGAACACCAAAAACACACACGTGGCTCGCCGTGCCCCGGATGGTGGCCGTGACAAGCATCCCAGAACGGCGGCAACCGACCGGGGCAAGGGAGAAAAAGTTTTCTGCTGCCGTCGCCGTGTTTCGGTTTCTTCGGAAATTTGGTGCCATCCGCCGATGAGAAGGGGGAAAAAAGTTTCCACTTGCGGTGGGCGACGGAGACACGTGGACCGGCGGGAGCCACGGAACATGGTGGCCAATTTTCGCCGGTACCTTTTGTCGGGGCTAAAGAAGCAACCGGTAACCAATCCGGGCGGGCGTTGTTGGGCCGCGATCGTAAATTGTTGTGTTCTTCCTCGACAAATAAATTGTCACCTAATTGGGTTTGTAATGAAAATAGTCAGTTTCCTATGAATCAAACGAAGGTACGCGAAGTGGGCGCAAAGCCACGACTGTCCGTGGCCATCCGTGGATGCATCGGAATGCGATCGGCCAATCGACAGCGATGGCGGTACCATTTTAAGCATAAAATAACGGCTAGCGACGATGGCCACACAAAATGACCTATCTAATGGAGGCACTGGAAGCCTATCGATGCCACACACGCGCATACAACCGCAAATCGGTCCCGAAAGCTATCGGCCATTGTTGAAAATGAAGTTACAACTGCGAACACCGAATCTGCCTCCGATGCCTCCGAGGCCGAACCGGATGTGGGAACTTAATCATCACCATTGGACCTGGGCCGGCGGGCAAAGTCGGACCACAAAAAGGATGTCCACCACGCACACATACAGAAGGCAGCGCGCAAACGTGAATCTGCCCGGATTCGGCTCCGGAGCTTGAGGAGTTGGAAAGGAAACTGGCTCAACCCTATCGCGCCAGCAAATGGTTTCTGCCGGCAAAAACCGGAAACAGATCGAACCGTACATCGGGCACTGTTCGCATGACCTTTCAATCTGTTGACTCCCCTGCGGGCTTGGGTGACATATGATAAGTGAGATGCCCCCCGGGGGCCACCGAAGAAGATTATGTTTTTAAGGTCACAGAAAGAGTTCCACCGAAGCTTGGTGTCTTGTTAGGTCGAAAGCCAACAGCCTGAGGCCTTGAACGGGAATCAGAAAATCAGATCTCAAGAGCATCCTTTCCAATCATCATCTTTGAAGGTCTTTGGGCCATAATATTCAATTAAGTTCAACTTTAAATAAAGAAAATCTTCTTTTAAAGCGATTCCATCCGCTTATTCGAGTTCTAGCTTTAAACGAACGCTTTAAGTAGTTTCGACCCGAAACGATCCTGAAAATCTGCCGCCCGGGACAATTCTTCCAAATACGCCGCTCGCACATCCCGAACCGGAAGTCATACACATTTCGATGTTCAATAATCTTCGATCCGTACCGTGGCCTTCACCACGGACATCTCCGCGGCATCGATGGGAGGCCACGTGGGCCCGTGGGACGGACGTATCCTGCGGCAAGCGCCGGGCGATCACGCCGTCAACATCCATCAAACCGTACGGACATACGCAAGCCGACACCAAATCCTCATTAAATCCCGACGGATCGAATAAAAATCGCTGA
Source organism: Anopheles cruzii (assembly GCF_943734635.1). Classification (NCBI taxonomy): domain Eukaryota; kingdom Metazoa; phylum Arthropoda; class Insecta; order Diptera; family Culicidae; genus Anopheles; species Anopheles cruzii. Next base: position 75,691,266 of record NC_069145.1, on the reverse strand, counting down.
CGCACTATCATAATTCACCACCACCACCACCACCAGGACCCTACGGTGTGCTCCCCTCCTGGCCACGGTGTGTCGTTCCGCGCGTAATGGGCGGCGTAGGCCATTAGTTCACACACTCTGGGAGCGCTTTCACCCGAAACCGGAAGGAATCAATCGATCGATCGGTCCGACCGGTCGGTCGGTTGTGTGATGAGCCTGCGGACCCGCGAGCGATGTAAGGGCACGGTAATGTGGTCCTTGCACTTCCCACTCACAGCGCCTATCGACAGTTTACCTTTCCGCCCGAGGGAGCCGACTGGCCACTGGCGACTGTTGTGTTAGATCGATAGGCACTGGCCACTGGAGCGGGGCAGGCAAATCCTGGGCCACGTCCCGATGTGCGGATGCGGAGCCCATCTTACCGGATGATGCTGAAGTCAGCAAATATTTTATTATTGCCATAATATTGCCGATTTATTACTGGCCAGCTAATAATTCCCGTCCAAGCACGAATCCCGGACAGTGGCGATGCGTTGAGCGGCGATATTAGCCGGATCCGGACAGTGGCCCTCCCTCCGAGTGTCTCTCATTTTGACCTCATTTTTTAGTGTGGAGAAGATGGAGAGATACAACGAGAGAGATAGAGAGAGAACGGAGCAGAAACCACACACTAGCGCCGGTCGATCCAGAGACTTCCGGGCTGCCTGGTGGGCCTTCTCCACGGGGCCGTCCGCAGCGAACGCATGCCATCACTCATGCAATCTGTCACTTGCCGACCATCGGAACACACCGGAAAAATGACCATCGCGGGCCCACGCGCCGAACAGTAGGCCGAAGCCCGGCCCGTCTGTGGGGTACCGCCAGGCGAGACCTCGGCGCCTGCTTTAGTTTAGAATCAATTAATCATAATCTGTCACGCAAAATGGCAAATCTTTAATTCTCGCCCGCCGCCGCAAGCTTCTACCGGGCTCCGGGAGGTCCCGAAGAAAAAGGGCGAACTAACAAACCCGGGGAGTAACACTGCGTCGGTGTGTTTTCGTTCGCAAATCGGCCCGCAAACCCGGTCGGCCTTGTACGCGGAAATCGCGGAAGAAAAATGTCGTATCCCGGAACGCTCGGAACGGCCGGGGTCTCTTTGTCACACGCTTCCCGGAACACAGCACGGCACAGCGAAAACACGGAACCCAGACCTCGCACTGCTCCTTGTTGGCCTAGACCTCGCCAGACGACCCCTGAAAAGGCGAAGCGCCGACTGGGAGTAAGAAAAACTGCGGTCCGAAACCCGACCCTAGGCCACCACCGGGGCCCCCTGGGGTGAGCCACAAAAAGGGGGCTCCAAACCCTACCGGTACGGGGCTGCGAACTGACATGATGAATAATCGTCAAGATTCCAAGCTAATGTCTGGGAAAATCATTGCCACCGTTCCGTTCCGTTCCATTTCGCTTTCGCTCCGTCGACGCCCTGTCGCTGTGTGGGAGCGTGTGTGTGTGTGCGAGGAGGAAAACGGGGCAAGAAAGCAAAAGTTTCGCTAGGCTGGCCGCACCAACGGGTCGCACCAACCGAGCATGGCGACGATTGGATTTGCGGCTCTCTCGACTCGAAACCAGTCACTCGGCGCCGAAGGGGTCGCCCGTGTCGCCCCAACGTGCCATTCCGAACCCTTGCGGCGAAGGCGAATGTTAATGCGAGGAACGAGGCTGCTGCTGATGCGAAATTTCATCTCGCGCCGATCGATGAATTTGAGAAAAGTCGAGCCGCGTCGGTGGGGAGTGACGGCCTGTGTTTATTCGTCGTGTCACATCAGCGCGGCCGGGCCGGGCCAGGACGAAACGGATGATAATTGAAACATTTGTCTGACTTCGCCCACCTTAAGCACGTGGCCGTGGCGTCATTTAACGGTTCGCCAAATTGGCCAGGGCTTCTGACGGCTGAAAAAAGCAGATTTTCCAATTTTCGCGTACCCGATTCGGAGTGTGACTCTCGAAATAGCATAGATCACACTTTTGATCATTTTTAGAGCAACGCTCAAATGATAACATTTAACAAGATTTTGATTTTCGCAAACTTTCACCTCGTGCGGTGAGAAAGGTGTTCTCATCCATCCAGCTCACTCTCACCACGGGTCTGTCTCACATCAGACAACTGTCAAACACTTAGTAGCAGTGTGATACCGGTACTGCGAGGATTGCTGCGATTTGAAGTGTTGTCAGTTATTTATTGACACACACACTCCGTTCCTTTGACCCGTTCACACTCGTTGCGGTGAAATGCAAACATTTGCCTAACCGCGAACAAATTTTTTTTGTGCCCCCTTCCTAGAAAGGACCGCCACCGCCGCTGAGAAGGTCATGATGGGGGGATAGCCCGCAGTAGCCCATTTTTTAAATTGGATTCAAAGTCCGGGCCACCGCGAGGGTTCTGGTCAAGGATCATCGGGTTCCGGCATCGCCCGCCGGCTGCTCTCAATTCAATTTGCGCCACTTATCTCGCACAATCAAAATCGCAGTACCTTTGAAGTGTAACCTTCCCGGAGGGATTCGAGGCCCACATCGTGCGCCCGCGCTTGTGCCGTAACTTTACATCCGCCCACCGTACTTCACTCGGAAGCGCCGGGAAAAGCAAGGCCAACGAACCGTGCCCCTCTGAGTACGGCGGACCCACCGCCCCACCCTGCTGGGATCATCAAATCAACACATCCGGCTTCGTCCGGCCAGCCTTCCTGCTGCTGCTCCTGCTGAGTGCTTTTCCCTATTTTCCGCCGCCGGGGCTTTTCTGGGCTTTCCGTTCCGCGGGCCGAACAATCGGGAAATTGAAAACACTGTGCGCCGCTGATTCCGACATCGGCGACAGCCCAGCCCAGACCCGGTTCCCGCTTGCTCCCGGGTTGAACACCAAACGCTACCCGCTGGAAGGAATTAAAACGGCTGAACACGGTACGGCAAAAAACAAACCGCGTAAGCGTAAGCGAGTGCCGTTGCCAATTGCACCGAAAAAAGGCTTCCTTCTTTGCCGGCGCGTGGCATCCGCGGCACCGGAACCGGAACGCACACACTTCCCACACCCCACCTCCCAAGGCTGGCAAACAGAAGGCCCAGGGAGCCACGGAACCAGGCGTTCGGGTTGTTTTTTTTTTTTGGCCGGGACTGTTTGCCTAAAACAGACTACCGCCTTCCGTAAGATGCCTCCGACCGGCACGACACAGACACACACAAAGGCAGCCAGAACAAACGCTGGCAGGATGAAGATGACGGTTTCCGTCCAGAGTGCTGGCTGGAGCCGGGGCGCTTGTGGATCGCGAGAGCAACCGTCGAAGAGATTGTTTAAATATTCTACATTTTTAATTATGAGCCTTCGTAATCCGCCGGCATCGTCGACGGTGCCACACCGATCGCCCGGCTGGAAAGATAGTGGAATTGCGTTTAAACTGTCATCTTTTATGATAAGCTCGTTTCCCATCCGAAACAGTCGCCACAACAAAAGGATTAACTATGTAAAACGGAACGGTGTTTATTATCGCACTCAGTCCGCGCCAGATAGAGGGAGAGAGAGAGAGAGAGACAGTCGAGCAGAGAAGGCCCTTTTGGAGCAAACTTTCATCCGTCACTTTTTAAGCCCGCCAGCAGCCCGAAGTATATTGCCTTGTAACTTTACACATTCTGCTCCGTTGCTTGGCCGGTGTCCTGGACTTGCGGAATGCGATCCGCTGATCGATAAGAAGGATGCACCGGGGACGCAAAGTTTTACCGAACTACAAAGTTGCGTGCACATAGAGTTGCACAAGACCCGATGCAAAAGGAGCGAAAGGGAAAAAACCCGGTCCTGTCTGGCCACGGGTCGCCAAGAGCCGAAGCCAACGACGCTCCCTCTAATTGCTACAGATGATTACTTATAATAAAACTTTCATCATTAGCCGACGGAATGGTAAGGATGCATGGTGCGAACGTTGGTAAAACGACAGAAGCAGAGCCCAAGACCGAGCCGCTCGATGTCTGAGAGGCAGTGCCATTCCCGGGCCGGGAACCCATTCTAGGCGGTGGCCACCGATTTTCCGACTGCACTCGATGCTCCCGAGCTTACAAGGACGGCTTCAAAGCTGAAGAAGCTGCTCCAAACGAAGAAGCCCCAGGCCACTGGCCAAACGGAGCCAGTGAAAATTATAACGAAATCAAGCAACACACCCGAACGATATTCCAACTTTCGGTCCGTTTTCTTTTCTTTCTTCTGGCTCTGGAGAGGGTTCCGCAGTTTCTCCCCGGCAACCTCCTCGGGAACTGGGAAACGGGAAGTTGAAATGAAAAGATTCCCGGTCCGGTCCTCGTTGGGGCCGGTTTCTGTTCCGCAACCTTTAAGTCCTTGCCCAAGCCACTCTCAAGGCTTCTGCTCGCCGGGTGCCGGGTTCGCCTTTTCTTCATTTGCTCATCGTCACCTTCTGGCTTCTGGCTCCTGTCTCGCTCCTTGGGTAATTGCATCAAATTGAGAGGGAAACATCCCACATCGTGCCCACAGCCGCCTGCGGTGTGGTGCTTGCCGAGTCCCCTTGGTGCGCCTTGCCGGATATAGATAAAAGGCATAAAAAGTTTCCGCAAAGTTTTACAGATGTATGCCAGCAAATTGGTGTCAAAGTGATTTTAATGCACAGATAAGTTATAGCAAAAGTTCTCCCCCCGGGGGGCGAGGATGGTAATGTGAGGCCGCGGGGAAGCGAATGCCCGTAATTGGAGTCCGTGTGTCTGTTTATTGAAACGACGGGAAATTAGAAACTCGATAAGAGACACCGTCGCCCAGCCGGTTGCTGCAACGATAATAATAATTTTCGAAAAAGTTGGCGCCCGATTGCAGATGGGAGTACTTTTGTAAGTTGCGGCACAGATCCTGGTTTGTCATAATCCGAGCATCCCGTGCTATACTTTAAATCGGCCCTTATATAGGGAAACACAGACATAATTGAAATTTCAGGTCCGTTGTTGCTAATTTTGTAGAGCACTGTGTGAAACTAAAATGCACTAAAAGAGCTCCAAGTCCAAACTCTATGGCAACTGGTCGATAGTGCAATCTAGTACACATTGTGTGAAACATTGCACAACACACGCCATGTTCTGTGTGCCAAAACAACTTCCCGTGCACTCGGTGATACATTTTTACAAGACACACCGAAACAATCCATAAATCAACGTTCGAGATTCAAATTGTACAAAACGCTCCGTCGTTTGCGTCGGGCCTCTCCATTCCACCGAGACAAATCGCTGCCAAATGTCAGAAAGTCATCATCATCAACATCAACCTCACCTCAGAGCACTTGTTGAGCCGTTTTCTGTTCCGGTGTCGGTGCCACCGAATTCCGCCCAACCGCCACCACGAAACTGCAACAACAAACCACCGGCACACACCGGAAAACCGAAAGAGTGGTTCCACCCATCAAAAATCACTCATCGGTGAAAACATTCGCCTCCAAGGACCCCGCCACCGCCTTGTACCGAGTAAGTGGAAAATAATTGTTCACGCTACAAATAAATTAACCTCCCCGCGGAACATTCTAATCTGCTGCCGGTGCGTGGCCCTGGCCTACGGGGAGGTTGAGTTCCGGCACGCCACACCAACACAGCCAAAGTACGCAGGAAACAAAGCGCATTGAGCGGGGCGCGAAAATAAATAATAAAACGCAGCCGAACCGAAATGGGAGACAATAAATTCCACGATAATTTTACGATCCCATTTCGGACGTGGGCGCGTTAGGCACCGCGGAATGGCAGATAGCGGAGGATCCTTTCTTGCGAAGCATTCGGATTGTCCTTATGCTCTCGCTCTCTCGCTCTCTCTCGTTGGCAGTGTCTCGACGTGTTCGAAGTTTGTCTTTCCCACCGCCGAACCGAACCAGACTGCTTGTGGCTCCGTCAGATTCTTCCACCGGAAACCGGAGCTTTCAAAAATCAACATCCCAAAGTCCGGGGGCGGGGCGCCAACCCCATCCATCCCGACATCGATCGGGCGCGCCATGTTGGGCCCATGTCGTTGACTTTAACTCGGCTGGCTTAATGAGTGATTTCTACAACGGGGTGAAACGATAGAACTTTTCCGGAAAACAATTCCGGACCCCGACCCACCGGGACCCGGGGGCGTCCTTTGCGTTCTCGCCTCGTGGGCTGGCGGATCGGTTCACCGAAGGCTCTCTCGTTAGCAAAGTTTTTTTGCCGGTCCATCCAAGCCAAACGAGCAGCCGGATTTAGTGACGAAGTAATTTAAAGATTTTATGCACGCCCGGGCCACGCAGTATTTTCCCGACAACCAACGGAAAAAGGGGAGCGTCTGGTGCGCGGCGGAGAAGGTGGATCCGTGTTTATTCGGACTTTAAACAAACACTGTGAACGGTGTCGGAACGTTATCGATTGAGCCCGTGCCAGGTCTCCAAAGAGGCCCATTCAGTGTTCGGTGTTGAGTGAAAACGGAACATAAATCAATGGAGGATGAACCTTGAATGAAATGGGCCTGACCAATTCGCGTTTTGTACCGTCAGATTTTCTATCTCGTATCTTGTCCGAACATTGCAGAAACCGAACTTGTAACACTTACACCACTTACTACTATCAACCAACGTATTAGAACCTGACTGACATACTAGGCTGTGTATAAAGTTTTGCGGGTCGATACCAGAGGGCGCTGCTACGGCCCTAAATTTTTTTTGCAACATTGGTACACTCTTCATATGAACGTATGTGAAGTTTCATTTCAATCGGCCACTTATTTTTTTTTTGACAAGCCATTTAGTAACGTCGTCTCACAGTATTTTTTAGAATGGTAAAAATCAGATACCGTGCAGTGATTTAATTTTTATTTTTGAAAGGTTTAAACGCAAGGGAGATTTATGAACGAATGTTAAAAGTGTATAAGGACTCTTCACCTTCAATTAGGTGGTTCAAAGAAGGGATTCTGAGCTTAAACATGGTCGTAGTAGCCTTTAAGACGATCCATGTCAAAAACGTGAAAAAACAGACACAACATCGGAAATCGTAAAACAATACAGAATATCGTTTTCGAAAATCATCCAATCACTGATAGAAATTAAGTACAAGACCTAGCCAACCCATTGAGCAGTATAATCAATATTTTGACTGAAGTATTGGGTTTCAGAAAGCTGCTTGCAACATGGGTGCCGCATTTGCTACAAACGCATTCGAATGCATCTTTCTTGACAACATTTAGAGTGTTTTCGGTAGGATAAACTGGATTTTGTGCATTGAATCATCACTATGGATAAGGCTTAGGTCTATTACCATGATTCTGAATCAAAACAAGAGGTTAAGGAGTTGTATGAACCTTTTTCTTCAGTTCCGAAACGAGTTCGTCCAGAAATTGACTAAAATGATGTTAGCATCAGTTTTGTGGGATGCGAATGGAATTTTGCTAGCGGATTACTTGCAAATTGATAAAACAATAAATTTTGATTATTTTTGTAACATTTAAGACCTACTGAAAGTGAAAATATGTTGAAAACGACCCGGTTTGCAGAAGAAAAACATCGTCTTTCATCAGGGCAATGCACCGTGTCACAAGAGCATTTTGAAAATGGCAATAAACCACGAAATAAAGTTCGAATTGTTTGAGTATCCACCCTATTCACCAGATTTGGCCGCTAGCGACTTCCATCTGTTTTCAGACCTAAAAAAATCCTGCGCGGAAAGCGGTTTTCATCAAATGATGACGTCATAGCAGCTGTAAGGAATACTGTGACGTGACAAAAATACTGTCGATACTAAATGGCTTGTAAAAAAAAAAATAAGTGGCCGATTGAAATGAAACTTTACATACGTTCATATGAAGAGTGTACCAATATAGCAAAAAAAATTTAGGACCGTAGCAGCGCCCTCTGGCATCGACCCGCAAAACTTTATACACAGCCTAGTATATGAACCTTGACCATTCAACGATGACAGAATACATCCAGACTACATGTGCTCACCTGCTAAGTAGTCGGATTATTCCATAAAATACCGCGTTACAACAACTCAATTAGAGTTTACAATTAGTTGGCAACCAAGTCATAAGAACTGGCGACGATTAGTTTTAATGTTACTAGCGTTTTGTTTGAGGAAGAATTTAATGTATGAATAATTGTAAAAGAACTGTATCTTAACCTCAAAGGTTCAAAACATCTTAACAACAGAGATACAGTTCACAAGCATCTCAAAATGTCAGGAAAAGAAGAGCATGGAAAACAACGATCGAAAAGCCGCAATTTTCAACTAAAGTGAGCCAAATGCTGAAGGTGCTCAACTGTTATTAACTCTAATGAATTACTTAAACAATGCAATGTACTGAGTAAGCGCTATGTATAAAAATTGGCCCGTTCAGAATAAAGCGGTTTTCTTCGAATCAGCCACACAGTAGCCTTACAGTGGTTCGATGGTTTAATGACTCGAACTGAGCTTTTAAAAACACAATATAACATGGCTCCAGAAAAACAAACCTCTTACACTTCGACCAGCCCTTGGTTAATTTCCCTTTCTTATTTATAGTGGATTCCGCTGCCTGATCAAACCACATAATCCAATCTAGCTGTAGCCTCGAGAGGAGTTTCTCGTTTTCTCTTCAGGATTTGGGAAATATCCCAATTCTTGCTTCGGTCGTTTTCGTTTTGCCTATGCATCTTTCCTTGGGACGAACTATTTAGGATTCATTTCCGTCCTTTTGAGGTTTCTCTGCAAATGCATGCATATGCCTCAATAAACCGCTTAAGTCATTAGACTAAAAATCTGTTTTCGAAAAATGAGTACTTAACTATAAAATCTATTTTGTTTTGTTTTAAAACAAACATCGATTTCAGTCTAGTAGAATAGTACACAAATCAACCAAATTTTAACTTAAGCAACCATTTCAGCAACACTTTTTGGAACGATGTAAAACTTGTTTAAAGTTGCTGCGAAAAAACTATTCAGCTGTAACGAAAGAACGTGAAAGCGCCCCCGAAAAAGGAACGTTAGCATCCCGCTTGGCGCACTTGGCTCACCGGCCCGGCCCGGACCGATATCAATGATCGCAATCGTGGCGTAAGTGGCATAATTATTCATTCAACACTTTCACACCCTGAAACCATCATTACGTTCCATCACAACGGCTCCGGTGTGAGCGAGAGAAGGATAGATAGAGACCCCAACCAGAAGAAAGGCCAAGAAGAGTCGAGTCTCCGTTTGGAGTCCTGGTCTCGCCGCTACTTACATGAACACCATGCACCGAGACGCTACAAACAATCGCCAAGTTTATCTCGCCATTTTCCTTATGTTTTCCGCTCAGGAAGTGGAATGTTTTTCACTTTTCTTATCCACACAGCCCAGCGTGGCCACGACGAGGCGAAGGCACCGTCGGCCGCATCTTGCACGTGTCGTCGTCGTCGTCATTTGCCTGCGCTGCCCTCCCGATACACCCAGCACAAAACACGACCCAGCCGCCCAGGTTGGAAGGAAGGAAATGTTTTTCCATCTTCGCCCTTTTTTTTGCATGGCCCCAACACACACACACACACACGCAAGAGACTGCCGGGGCAGATGCTCCGACGGTGGGTCCTGTCTTCCGTGTTCCCTTTCTTCTTCGACCCCACGATCCCGCCGTCGCTTTCTTCTCGTTTTTGTCGATTACTTAGGCTACATACGCTATTCTAAGTAGTGTCGATGTCGAGCCACCGTCGCCGGCAGGGTAAGCAGCATCCTTTTTGGCCTCGCTCGACACTCGCCTTATTGGCCGCGCCAACACGTCACACTGGTTACTTAGACTTTCCATGTTTCTCTCTCTCTCTCTCGGGCTTCCTCCTTTCGAAACAGATTGTGCCTCGTGGCCGCCTTAAGGTACGGTGGCCGTTCGATGGCTTCGATTCGCGGACGGGTAGGTTCGTCCCCGCGGCACAGAATGTCTGCCTTTATCTCGCAAACTGTTTCGCATTATCCGGATGAGCATTCTCAGCTCCGTAGGGCTCTGCCAAAGGAGGCTTCCGAGCCTTCCAAGCAGCCTCCGAACGCGGGGAACGCGAACGCAGGAAGCAGATAAAAATCGCCCAAGAAAAGCGTGTTCTGTATGCGCGTTGGGCGCGCGTCATTGGGCCGCGCTGGTGTGCAGCTCCTTTTTGGGAAAGACCACGCCAGCATGGCGGCACCCAGGCTCGGCTCGGGTTTGGGCAAAATAGGCGCAATAAACAATAAATATTACAGTCCCATTCCACGCTAATGCCCCGTCGGTGGAAGTATTTCGTTCGCGCGCGAAATGTCCGCTTCTTACGGTGGCCACGTGGCCTCCGGTGCTCGTGGCGTGGCGTGGCCGTAGGACACTAAAACTGCGTGGCAACAATAACAGGGCGCTGGCACTCCGAAGAAGGACATCATTTTTCAATGTGCCGTGCCTGGCTCGGAGCGTCGTTTCGCGACACGACCGCGACAAGGAGTCGGTGCGTGCGTGCGTGAGTGTGTGAGAGAGAGAGAAAGATTCCGGTTCTTTAGCGAAGGATAATCCGGAGTTTTATTTAGCCAACACTCTTGGACGTTTTACTTCTGCTGTTTTATGCAATAGCCGCACGCGCTTGCAAAAAAGTGCCGTCGGCCGAGGGCTTTCTTGAGGACGTTGTTCATTAAAACCTCAATCCCACCCGGTGATGGTGTGTGATTTTCAAAACTCGCCGCCAAACGACGCAGGGATTCCCCCGGCCGGCCAGCCCCGTTCTGCTCTCGTCTCGCTCTAACAAACACCTGATTAAATTCATCAATATTTTCACGGTTCCGTGGCCCTCCCGGGGGCCGCATTAATTCATAGGCGGAACCCTTCATCAATAAGTCACCGAAAAGGGTCTCGGGTCTTGCGTCGCCTCCGGCCACGTGCTACCCGGCCGGCGAAAAACAACATGGGCCGCGCACCTTCTTCAATCACCGTCACATAAAATATTCTATTAAAAATCAAACTTTACCTTTTAGCCGGCGGCCAACTTTCCTGCACAATCCGACCCTCTCCGCCGGGGCTTGGGTTCGATATTGCTTGCGTCAGCGCCGTTGCGTAAATGAAAAATCAAACTTCTCACTAAACAACGCACACATCCACAGGCACACGCTGGTCACCAGAAAATCCTGGCCTCATCCAAGCTCAGGGCTCGGCCACGATTTGCTCGGCTGGCATGAAATCATAAATAAGCCGAACGCCATAATTCATGGCACCCGGTTTTCCCCGCCGCACCCGTCGAATCACGGGACGACGGGCCCGGCAGATTCGGCTCCGCTGTGCAGATAGACGACAACATTATCGATTATCGGTCATTGGTATGCGCAACGAGCGGCAAAACATAAATTCTGCTTAAAACGGAGTCAAATGGAGCCGGGTGGAAGTGGCTCGAGTGCCCCGAACGGTCCGAACTTTCAACTCTATAAAACATGGTCCCCGACCACCCCTCCCCCCGGGGACTCGAGGCATAAAATTTCATCCACTGGCCTGACCTTTCGTCTGCCGGGACCGTCCCAGCCCGAGTCCTGTTTACAGTTACAGCGCTTCCGACGCGTCACTCGGAAACCACGGGTGCGGGCCACATTTTACAAGCTTTAGCTCGTCACCACAAAATTCAATCTTCCCGTCCATCGCATCGCTCGGGTATACCATCTGCTTGACAGACACATCACCAGAGTTCATCGCGTTCTTTTCTCTCTCTCTGAGGGCTTGCTGTCAACGCACGGCGCCACGCTCCGATCGGATGTCGGTGGCAATGCGTGCCCGGAATGGGTGCCACAGCTTTAAACGCTGTGTTTTTAAAAGTAACAGACGCGTTAGAGGAATCTTTCTTAAACGGATCTGATGACCAGGACTCGGGAAAGTTCCAACTGACTGATTAGAAACATCGAGTTACTCGATGTACGTCAGTGTGTCAAAAAATGTAGAGAAAGTAACAAAGTAACAATCAGACGATCACACTATCCATGATTTCGCTTCTCGTCATGTGAGCTTTTCGACCGGGTGACGGATTTATGAGAGTGAGATGAGCATGAGCATTACTCTCACCGATGAGAAACCCCACCTCATCATGGTGAACTACATTTTTTTGACTAAAACTGCGCCGAGCCTTTAACTTCTTACCTAGGATTCGAAGTATGGCTAGCAGCGAGAGGATCTTCGTTCGAATGGACTTAAATTTTTTTCGCTCGTTCACTGTAATCAATAGTGACAAAATGTTTTCCGTTCGGCCATTTTAATGTTCAATTTACCGATGTACCGGTACCATTGACTCATTTCGCTCCCGCTACACGGCACATGTCAGTCGTAAAAATCAACCGGAACACGACACCAACGGTGTGTGTTGTCGGCATGTGAGAATGGCGCACGACAGCACGGTAACTAAAATACTTCCCGCCGAAAGCACAATGCTATTGTTGTGCTAATTACCTGAATTCGACCATCAGCCGTTAGCAGTATTATTATGGGGGTCCTGGCCATGCGTTGCGGTGGGCTGAATTTAATTACAGAAGGTTTGTTTCGTATTTTTCCGACCCTGATGAGACCATTTCTAAACTTGATCGTACCAGAATTTGGGGTATGGTACGTACGTCGAAGGAGCAATTTAAAATCAAAGTGTATCTGGTGCCATTTTTGGAACTTAGCGTAACTTTTCGTCGATAAGTTTTGACTAGGTTGCTGAAGAACTTTTGATGACTTCTTTACCGTGATAACCACAACATTTCAATCTCTTCCGATAAGTGTATAGATAAAAGACGGAACAGATGCCCTCGCAAACAAATGAGATCGTCAATGTTGGAGTCTGTTTTTTAAAACGCTTTTTATAAATATACAGACACGAGCCCCCCAAAGCACATCTATACGCCGTTTGAAAGTGGTGCATCGAAAACGGATGGTTACCGTACAGATGTTTCTTAAGGCGGCATATCCGCTTCTAGCTGCCGTGTGGTTCTAAAAATAAAATGAAACACATCGTCCTTTTTAACTTGCCAAACAGCTTTTCGGCCCATTTGGTGACGTCCAGCAGCACCATCCAAAAATGGGGGTCTCTTTCATCGGCCACATCGGAGGCGCTTAATGAACGCCGTGCTTTCTGGTCCGCCCCAAACTGTTGAGCATAGAGGCTCCTCAGGCTAGTGCCGGTCCCTGCGGTCCTCTTTACAAACGAGGTTTCACTCTTAACCACCGCACCGTCATGAGCCAGTCACCGGCCGTCATCGTCAGTTTTGAGAGGGACATTAAAGGCGAGGTCCTCTAAAGGCGCGGTGCCAAGTGGTGCCCACCCAGGATGTGCGCTCCGTGCGTCCGAATCGATACTAAAAATTCTGTCACTATTAGGCCTGGCCGAAGAGTCGGGAGCCGGAGTGGAGCGTGACATGAAAGGATGCTGCTGCTGTGTAACAACAGAGTTGCCGGAATGTTTATGCGTGTTACGAAGAGGGCACCGAACGTGGGGTGGAATTTTTAATTGAATTTCCAAGTGCTGTTTGTTTGCCGTACCTCCGATGGGCCGGTGGCCTCGGTCGTGGACACACCGGCGGCGAAGAGCTGGCATTGCCAACTCTAACCGAACATGACGTTACCCGACCGACCAACGCCCACTGCCCCAATCTTGTCCAGAAGGGCCGGTGAAAGTGGTCGGCTGTTCCGAGATCGGTCGGCTTGAGGGCGACCCACAACAACCCCTAACCTGTAAGCAAACAACCAGTCGGAGTCTGGCTGCCGGGAGTGCCGGGAAAAAGCAACCCACACACACAGGCATAGGCATCCGGCACGAGGGTGGCATGATTTTATATTCTCATCATGACATTCGATGTGCTGCGCTCCGCTGCTTCCGCCGATCGGTTTTATGGGCGCAATTTACGAATTCATCATTGCCGAATGATTGGTACAGGATTGGCCGGGGATCCAATGTGGGATTTGAGTGGATTCGATCGCGCTTCGGCGGACGCTGCTATTCGTGACTCTAATAACTGTCGCCAGGGCAGGGCAGTCTCGCTCAACTTTAGCCACACCGGAAGCAGTTCATGTGAACGAAATGGTTAGTTATTGAGAGGCACACGGAATGGAGGGATAATTGATGGCCCGTTGAGGCCGGAAATTGATTGTCGAAATGTACGAGGGGAGGTGTTTGCATCGGCTTGAAAGATATTTATAGTGAAGCCTCTGGCGCTGCTTGCACGGAAGTCGGACAGCGGCCAACGCCAGAGAGCAAATGAAGTAGTTACTGCTCATGATTCTCGCACCTTAGGTCTGTGGTCCTGAACTAATAATACTGCAGCGCATGAACTACAAGGAGTCAAGCTTAGATTCAACTAATAAACCGCACGGAGACGGAACGCTGATAAACGGAACGGAAACAACGACGGAATCAACCCCTCGCCCAAAGATACTATCTGGCAGATTTTGGCCACGAAGCTTTCTTATCACGAACCATTCTTCTCCCTATCCGAGGCAGACAGAGTTGGGTTGGGACAATTTATTGGCCCCCTATACCTGCACAGGTTCCAGCGCGCCAGCGCACCATGTCACCGTGTATCTCGCAACAGGAATTTCGGCCAAGTTCATCCCCCACTGTCCGGGCGGGGGGGGCTCGGGATGATACAACATATTTCAAATATTCTTCCACTGTCTCTCTCTCTCTCCCGAGTGCCATTCCACTGCGATTTTCCACCGCCTTTTTTTGGCGAAGCAAACCCAAAACGGGATAAAATGACGCCTAAAAAATGGCGCACACCGGAGCTAGCCTTTACATCCCGCGGCGTACCACTCCTGGGAGCCCAAGGGGACATTCTTGGGCACCGTAGATGGGATGGCCAAATGATGTACCCCGTCGAATGAAGGTTGCTGAAACGTGCGGTGCGGCCAGTGCGGTCGAAAGGCCCAAGGAAAGAAGGGACGCACCCGGCAAGGAAAAGCCATTCTTCCGACGCTGATTAGAGAGGCCGCTGGGCCACGGTTCGCACAGTGGAACAAATAACGCCCAGCAGCCCAGCCCTGAGACAGCAAAAGCACAGCGGTCCATAAATACTGTTACCACCGGGGTCTCCCGTGGACGAAACCAACCATCGCGGCCTTTTGGTTCGGAGACAGCACGGATCACTGAAACGACCTTAAGTTTCAGCGAACCAGCGACAAGTTCATTATAATCAGTCGTGTTTTTTTGTTGCTGTGTTATTTGGGTTTTCTATAATGCCGCAAAGAGTGTTGGTTCGCTTTCTGGGAACACTTTCGAATACTCGTCAATAATTGAACCATTAAATACATTTGCGATGACCAAAGGTGCACCATATTTGTGTAAATACGTTCAATGAAGGCAAAATTCTCTTCCTCTCAAAATGGTGCCACGGAAAATGGTTTGGAGCGAGATCGAGTTGGAGGTTAGCCGTTGGAGGAGCGAGTGGAGGTTAGGCGAATCCCTGAAATTGATCCCGAGGCCCTCGTCACGCCGAAAAAAGAAAAGTTCCATTCGAACCACTCGAGCCACAATTGATCCGTAGAGGACCGAATTTTGTTTTAAGAGCAATCGATTCCATCGGTGCGGCTCCCGTCGTCCAGGAGCTTCTGTCTAGGGGCTAGAAAGGAAAGAAAAGGCCACTCGTCCCCCCGGGGGCGGAGTTTGCTTAGGCCTCGACCGACCGACCGAGTGATTCATCATTCTACAATTGGCCGCAGGCGAGTACGAGAAACTACTCGTTTTTGTTCGGCTCTGCGCCAAGCAAGTCCGCACCAAGCTTTGCATTACGCTGGTCAACTTTCGGCCTCCTTCTACCCACTTGCTTCTGGACCCACGGGCCCGGAGGTCAAATCAATCAACCGCCGGCGTTGAGGGAGCACTTTTTCCGGGAGCCGGATCCAATTTACGGAAAAATTTCCGACTCCGACACGGGAAAGCTAATCAAACGTTAATCTCGCGGCGGCACAATACGACGAAGGGGCCGAGAGCTCAAAAGGAGGTGGAAAACTTTTTCCGCGAATACAGCGTTTCCTAAGGCCGAAATCCTTTCCGAGGCCGGCTGGTGGAAAATCTTCACCCGAAACGGTGTGGCGGTGTTCCGCACGGGAACGATGTTTGGCAAGAAGCCGTCGAAGGTTGCGGTGTCCCGACGTACGTGCACCTGTGTACGTACATTGCTGAGGGCAAGGACGCATTGCGCTACTCACCATTACGGCGTTCATTTTGAAATCCATAAAGTTCTTCACTTCCGACGCCAGCTCGCGAAGCAGCAGGATGCCATCCTTTCGCGTTACGTCCACGTCGGAGTCCTTGAAGCGCTGCAACGAAAGAACAAGAGAGGTCAGAGAGAGGTCGTTATGGAAGCATACCAAATCGATACCGGCGGAAGCCCCTACAATGGGCTCATATGGGGCTGTAATTTATTTGCTTAAAATTGAATCAACAACTAATTGCATCCATTTGGCACACCGCGGACTGACCCAGTGCGAACGAAACTGAAAGCAGCAGCTCAAAGGAACAAACGAAACACTTTACACGTGGCCCAACGGATCGATTGGCATCGATCCGTCGATTGGACCCCGATCTCCGAAGGGCTGAGTGGAACTGTAAAACCGAATTAGTGTCGACGATGGCACGCATTAATCTGATTATCAATCATATTTTATCGCTTATCCGTTATCAATCAAGGTAATTCGGAAATCATGTTTCGCCCGCCCCACGGCACCGTGCACCAACCGGAGCGTGACCAGAGCTGACAGGCCGCGATGGCGGTGCAGGATCCACGGTGCGATGTGGCGGGCCCAGACGCGGGCTTCAGAGTGCCATCGTGACACACATTCCGACCATTCACGGCGAACGACCTTTTGGGTGGCCAGCGCGGGACATCGGTTATCGGGCACTCATTAGGTGGCCCTTTCACTTCGGATCACGCCGTCGTCGTGTGGTCGTCGGGACCGCATGCGAGAGGAGTTGTATCAATCAGCGCTTTAACGAGCATACGCCGCACCGCCTGTCTCGACATGTACGATGAGCGTTTAATGATAAAATTTCGAGCAATTGCGGGTTCCGTATGCGGCATTACAGGCGCGAAGGCCCAGAGCCCAGTTTGAATGTCCTCCAGCAGTTCAGGTAAACCCGAAACTTCTTTCCCGAATCCCTGACGGAACGGTGGCCTAAAAGCCCCATCTGATAGGGTGCGGACAGTGGACGGATATTTAATTAAATCCCGAGAGCCCCCGGGGTGGACGGTGCAGGACCGGCGGCGTGCATACTCCGCGCGTCACCATCAGTACCATCGTCATCACCGTCAGTCTGGGTGATGGCGATTAACGTTGACACCTGCCAATAAGCCGTCGGCTTCGGCGAAAATTAATCCCCGAAACGTTTCAATCCCAAAGTGACCCGGAAGTTTGTCTAGCCCGGAACCGGAACCGGTCAGCCGTGGGTAGAGTAAAGAAAAGGACTGCCAACCGGAGCCGGGTAGACCCCGCAAACGCCCAGCCGAACGCTAATAACAATTATCCATTCAATTTGAATTTTAATGCTGTAGAAATGATTTCGAGGAAAAATCTGCCACACCGACGAGGTCAAAGAGGTCAGTGAGAGACTGAACGAGGGCGGTGGGATGACCGACGGTAAAATAAAAGATGGCCCTTCTTGCCATCTTAACGTCGACCGCAGTGCAAACCTCTTCACGATTTTGTTGGCGGACCGGCGACGGACGGTGACCGGATGGTGTGGCTGGAAAAACCCGTCGGCAGCAGCGCAGGTTGCGCGGCAAAAACAACGCAGCACCTTGGAGCCGGCCCGCCCCTCGGTTGGCTGAACCTGAAAAGGGCAGGCAATTAAAAGCTTCACCCGCCTGCCTGCCCGCACCCCCCGCCGCCCGGCTTAGCCGGCCACGGAACGGAAGGAAAGTGAAGCGCAGAGAAATTTTCCTTTCGATTTACCTGCTTCCGTTTGATTTCGCTCTCTAAATGTGGGCTGTGTGTTTCGGCGAAGGTTGCTTTCGCCCAAACCGCGAAGGACTGCGGGTTTCGTGGTGGTGGTGGTGGGGCCCGCACTCCACGCCCCAAAAGTCGGGCGGCTTTGCAGGGATACCGTAGGCTTTAACGAAGCTCTCTCTGTCTTTCTGTCTCTATTTTTAAATCGTTAATGACCAGGTGGGTCACTTTTCATCCCTACGAGGGCAATCGAACAAAAGGAAGGATTTATTCTTCTTCTAAGAGCCAAATAAGTCGAGCCTTAGTTTGTATATTAGCAGCATTTGTTTTCAGCATCAAACGAATGCTTAAACACATTACATTCGTAGCAAAGCTATTTAATCTTTATTTCTTTTAAGTTTTGCTAGGCTTAAGACAGCCGAAAGCTTGGACTAGACACAGTTGCTGGGCAATACAACAGTTTTTTTTAACTTTGGGCAGTTGCTAAAACCATTTAAACCAAAATATTGCCAGAACACTTTAGAAATCAAAGGCTTAAAAACATTTGACGTTACCGAAACGTGCCGACTTTGACACTTTCACAACATTTTGCTCACATGCTAGACAATGCACAAGGCGTTGGACTTTTAGAAAGAAGGTTTTGAATCAACGTTTGCTGATCGAACAACCAAAGGACTCTGTGATTTTCAACGCATCGTCCTGGCTGTCCGTGAAATTTGTTATCAATCAAGTAGGTGTTGACATAACCCCATTTTTTATGGAAAAATTGCTGCAATTTAGCGCCTCAAGATTAATTGAACGGAAGGGTTGATTCATCGAACTGTATATTTCTTTGTGTTTTTATAGATTTAATCTGCTGGGAAGTGCCAATCCCGATCAATGCGACTATCCTCAAGTGGCCATTCTATTGATTTTGTACACCTTTGTCTTCGAACAAGAAAATTTGGCCACGTTCCTGTAATCAAGAACTATCTTTATTTGAAACACTAATTCTATTAGTGAAACGTTTAAAAAATTTACCATTTAACAAAACATTAATTGCACGTTAGAAGGAAGACGACGGTGATGACTATTACTACTATATACAAACTCTGGCGAATATAAAAAGGATTATGCTTCTCTAGGATGACAGTAAGATCGCTTTAATATAGGCTAAAGCAAGAGATTTCTGGTTTGGGTTAGGTTCAGTCGTTGTGCACGCGCTACTACTTAATGGCGCTAATGGGGAGTTAGTTGGAAAACTAAGGTTAAATATGTAGGTAGAATACTATCTCCTTTTTTGTTGGTATCCCCAGCTTATAAATTGCTCAGAAGTAACATAATCATTATTTTTATATTTCGTTAAATTAATAACTAATGTGCTTTTTCTATGTCCTTCTCTGGGTGCATGTTTACTAAAAAAGTTTTCAATCTACACGAAAACACGAGAAGCACGGCCACGACTATGCAATAGTGTTGATGACGACGGAAGCATTTCTTAACATATTGATACAGTTCTTGGAATACATGTAAAGTTGGACTGGCAACCCGGTGGTGGGATGGGGCGCTCGTTCAACTGGCAACACGGAACTGGCGAAACGCGAAAGAATCAGTCGCGAGAGAAACGTATAAGAGCGCAGACCTGCATTACATACACTAATAGTAGTTTAACGAAACTGACCCAAGCAAAACATCTCTTGCTTCAACCTGTATTAGAGTGATCTTACCGAGTTTATTTAATAAAATACAACTTACAATAACTCAACTTTGAGTCACTTCAATCACTAGCTACGATAAGTACACAACAATATCTAATAGTCGCAATACAACGAATTGGCGACGAGAATACAACAATACCATTTACGGCCAACTTTTTCCCTAAACAATACTCGTCCTTGCTGCGTGTTTAAATGCAATTGCTTATTGAAATCGGTTACTCAACTCAACACACGCTTCTTCAAACGTTGCGCAATGCGCTGAACGTTTAATGAACGTTTAGCTCTAATCACGACAAACACATTCGCCAAACCACGAAGTGAAATCAACGACATTGCCGCGCTGTGCTTATCGAAGCAAATCCCACTCGATTCCACTCGCTAGAAGCTAGAACCTGGCCACCGCAATCCGATTCCGAATGCTCCAGAGCAAACGGCAAAGACGATTGATAAAATTGTTTAAACTTCCCAACATCAACAAATCACCCACCGAATGGTGTGCCCGGATGCTCTTCCCGTTGCGGTGGCCGTCGGATCGGAACCGACTTGTTAACGTGCAGCAATTTCAGCAGCTGCAGTTCCTAGTTCCATCCGTTCCCGTTCGGTGGCCAACCGACCGACGACTTCCTTTCGCCACTTCACACGACCCGGCACTGATTGCCGGTGTCGGTAATTGGAGCGCTTCTTGACTCGTCCGCGCGCGATTCACTTAATATTTCAAGACGTCTTGCCCGGCGCAACCATTCCCCGGAGTCGTTTGCGGTGAAAGTGAGCTCCTCAATGAGACTTAATTTAGTGATTTGGCATATCCCCCGCAGCGCAGCGGTGCGGGCCATGGGTGGAAAGGCAACATTCCCTCACGAGTTATGTTGGCATCGGCGAAAACGAGCTGCACTTCCGGAGCGGAGCGATCCGCAGCTTCCACACACACACACACACACACACTGGGACAGGACTGGTCTGGTCACTTCGGTAAACGGAGCACGTAGCTCCCGGAACAACCGTAACGGCAAGCAACACCGTTACACACCGGGCGCTGGACTGGACCCGGCGTAGCTCCCGGGGAGTAAATCTTCGTCCGAGCGGCTTCAACATATCGTCCGTGCCGGTCCGCTGCCGATTCACCGATCCACGCTACGTCGTGGACGCGCGACACACGTGGTGAGAGTGCGGGAACCAGTAACCGGAAGATCACGATTAGAACACCGGATGTGGCGCTGGGGAGTGCCGAAGCGAGTGAAAACATCGGCCAGCACGGGCACGCGGCAGCGACCCACCACCACCATTAATCTACGTCTCGGGGGATAAAATATTCAATATATATTCGTTTGCTAAGTGCCGGAGCGTGGCAAATATTTTATGCCCCATTCGGGATGGGGAACGGCACGGCACCACAGGCAACCTGTTAAGCGTGCCACGGGCTCCGTCCGTTCGTCCGGGGTGCTAAAAGATTGCCGAGATTTCGTTTTTTATTGAGCGACCGAAGGGCTTACGACGGAAGGAGAAAGTTGGGCACCACCGTGCACGTCGTACCCGGACCGAAAGGACCCCTTTTTCGGTGAGGCGGCTTTGGCTACATTATTTAACATCGCACGCCGTCAACCCCGCGCATTGATCGGAGCCTTTTCCATTACTTTCTGACTTTACACTTTTGAATGTTCAATAATAAATGATCACTTACCGTATCAATAATTTACTTCTTTCCGCTAAAAGTTTCGCTCCCTTGTTTGGGCCCACTGGGACCCTCACTGAAAGTGTTTCATCCACGGGCACTGAACTTAGTTCCCGAACGGTTTATGAAAACAAATATTGTAATAGTAGAGTTGCCGTGCCGCAAAATGAACAGTTTACCCGAACGTTCGTTGGGCTCATTTTACAATCCTCTTCAAGGTCAACACCTCAACTCAAAGGGGGCTGGGCTCACGCAAAAAGTTGTACTCACATCGCCCGCCATTGTTTCGCCCGCGGCCCGCAAGTGATTGTAACGGACAACTTGCTCCTCTTCAGGGGCCGGCTGGTCAGTCGACCAGCACACAAACGCGATGCTGCCGCAATGTACCGATGTTCTCCCGGGTGTATGGGCCGTACCTTACCGCACACTATAATGAGAACGGCGAGCACCGTTTTACCGATAGGCCCAACACACGTGGCAGACGGCAAAAAACAAAACAACACGGCGCTCGGCAAAAGTGTTGTTGCACCGTCAAGTGTTACATTGGGACCGACATTTTACTCGACACCTCCGGGCGAATGAAAGGTAAGTAGAGAGCGCTCAGCCGGGAGTCTTCCGGTGTGCGCCGTCCTCCGTGTGCGGCACGTGTGTAATGGCCAGCTAAGTGAAATGTGCAACGTAACTGAGTGTGAACATAGACGATAATCATAATGGAGATGAAGTGTGTGCGCGTGTGAGTGTATGGTTCACTAACGGGCCGAGTGCCGGTCCCGGTGCCGCGGTTTTATCGAGTTATCATGTTTTATCACTGTTCGCATTCTTTCGCTGTTGATTGAATTGAACCATCATGTAATGGGTTTATCGGTGCCACAACATAGTTCTAAATGTTCGTGTTGCCTGTGATTTTCAATCGAAATCGTGCCGATCGTGATGCATGCAGTGCATTACGACGCAGGCCTAATGGCTAATGGAGACGCACGGTAGTTTGTGGATATTTTGCACATGAATGTTTCCCCGAATAAAATGGGGAATTATTGTTAAAAGGTAGATAATTACTGTTCAAAGGGTAATTACATTGTAAGCGTGGTGCAACATTTAATTTGGACGACTGATTTTAAGGCTATCGTATCGCGATGGAGGCGCATGGTGCTTCAATGGAGACGCATGGTAGTTTTGAGAATTTTGTTGGAAGCATTCGACTCTAAATTAATTTTAAAACTGTATTCCGACAACAACGACTGAAATTGGGTAAACATTCGTTAGGGCTGTTCTCAAAATTGGATTCAATCACTTTTCAACGGCGGTGGAGTTTAAAATTTGACACTTCCAGTGGAGCCGAGAGAGGCAACATACAATATCCTGCCCTGATGAACGTACCAAAAATCGATCCTCGTTTCGAGGACGTGCTGCAGCAGACACGGCCTGCCTCGCGGCTGCATCGCGGCCGCGCCGTCGTTGGGCTGTGGGAAAACTTTTCGCAGCAGAAAATTAGCTCACCGTTAGATCATCATTCTGGCGCGGAACTAATTTCAGCCCGACGAAGCTCGTCGTCGAGCGGCGTGCACACCTTGGAGCTATTTACTGGCACCGGAGTGAGTGATTCGAACGGCCCCTCTTACATCCATCCATTCGTGGGCCAATCCACAGAGTGCTTCTTCAAGGTTTTCCTCCACACCCCGACGCTCGCATCGCTTTAAGCCCTTTCGTGCCCCATAAATCGTACGGAACAAGGAACGTCTTCACAGAGGGGTACATACACACATACACACACACACGGACACGGACATGTGTGTGTGTGTGTAAAACCTACTTACGGGCGAAGCAGCAACGCAGCGCAGCGCACGACAAAGGCGCTGCTGGACATAAAATCGATCCTCGGGCCGTGAAAATCCGGCGCTGCCATCCACGGGCTGCTATGATGCTCGGCAAAGTTCACATGCTCGGCTCGACATACTGCACCGTCCGCCTGTCACCCGTCCGCCACCAACCAACCCGGCACCAGGTGCCAGGTGAAGGTGGAAAACACTGTCAGGGCGTGCGCGCACCGAGAGGACTCTCGTCAAAGGACAGCCATGCCTCGCCCTGCCTCCTTTGGCAAAGTTTGAAGAAAAACTTTCAGCGCAAACACACACACACAGAGTTCCACCCACCCCGAGTGCCCTCGTGCCGTGCCGTGGCGAAAACTTTCGAGCTCCGCCACAGAAGGGCCGGGACTCCCGGTCGTGGTGTGCTTGGATGATGCCGCAGCGGCCCTGAGGCTCAGCCAAAAATACATACACCGTTTATAGTCGCACATAAAACCGGTTAGACCGGCGGAGGGGGGAGGGAAGCGAAACGCTCGATAGAGCTGGAACCCAACACACACCCCACCGCACCGCCTGAGGCAGTCTGAGGGCCTGTCGGGCCTAATCTTGACCATTTTGGCGACGCACTCCCGGCACGGTACGTTGCCTGCCCAGTTGCGTTATTGGGTGTTCAGGTAAATTTTTGGAAATGCTTTGTTGGCTTAGAGCAAACCGCATAGCAGAGGCATTTAAAAGGATAAATCTGTTACAGCACGGCCCCCGCCCGCTACTTTGTTGCCCGCTCCATCGGAGCCGCACGAAAGGAGCGCTTTCGGGACGGAGCGTGGCAGAGATGATGCCAGGATGCCATTCACAAAACCAATTCGGGGCCCAATGCGTGCCGGTCTCCGTCAGTGGGACGACAAAATACAACTCGACTAATCCCGGGCCCGCTCCGTCCTTCCCGCTTGGAATCCCTCGGGTGGTGCCCTGGAACATCGGTGCGGGTCCTTACATACCTCGCTGGCGGGGGCCTTCAGAGGATGACAAAATTAATCCCTTCTCAAACACAAAGCAAAATCTGCCGGGAGCCCCTTAGAGATACTTACGTTTTTGATGTCGACCGCCTTGGTGAACTGCCGGCCAAACTCCCACAGATCGACGCCGAACCGGATGGCCCAGTTTCGCACCCTGCGCCGGGAAGAAAGAAAGCGGAGGAGAAAGGAAAAGAGAATAAGAACTTGAATCGCGCTGAAAGGTGAAGCGTGAAGGTGAAATTTATCATCTTCCTTATCGACACGAAGTGTGATTGCGAGGCCGTGTCCTGTGTCTGCGCGCGCCCGGATTCCGGTGCGCACCCATCGGTGATCCGCGGGCCGGCCCCAGCAAGCGCTCGGAGCAATGTAATATCTGTCAATACTGCAGCGAAGACAGCACCGTAGCCTGCGGGCCCGAAAGCGAGCGCCATTCCGTCTATTCAAATTCCTACATAAATTTTCCGACCCCACGCCGGCAGAACGCATTTTCGCGCCACCGCCACCGCCCGGATCGATCGGCCTCGGCACTGGCTGTGTGTCGCACCGGATGTCGCACCATCTACTCGAGGTTCCGGCACGGGCTGGCCACACCCAGCCTGGCGCCCTCGGTGCCCTCGGTGTCCCCCCAGCAAGATTCAGTGGATGGGCATCCTCTGGGAGGTGGACTGCACTCGGAGGGACAGCATTTCAGCATTTCCATCCGCGGTGTAAAATGTGGTACGAACCAAGGTTCCCCCCCAAGCGGCCCCCGGAAGGATTTATTGGAAATTCTTTTCACTCATCCGGGGGCGCCGGAACACCCCGGGGAGACCAAGGTCCGCTGCACCCGGCGAACCCGGGAGGCTTTTCGTCCGAAGGACCTTCGAAAGTCCAAACGGCCATCTTTCGGGGCGCGTCGTGCTGTGTTTGGTTTGAACAAGCCACACCCGAACACCCGCTTTTTGCGGACGGGAAAGTTCCGGTGCGGCCGTGCATTTGTTACCAACCAAGCCACCAACCCGTTGTGCCTTGGTTGTGTTGGCCCCAGAGTGTGTGTGTTCACTTTAAGGACCAAATGGTGCTTGGTTCGCAGGCTTCAAATCGCGATCGTTACACGAAACGCACCGGTTACTGGTCAAGCCAGTTTTTGAAGGTCACACTGCTAAGCTGATTGATGTAGTTATGCTGGAGAATGACGGTTTAATTACAGTTAAACAATGGTTTCTTATCTATTAGGTCAACATTAAGCACAAAAAGGAGCGAACAAATCGCCACTCGGTTTGCTTCGATTGTTTTCGATAACCGAACATGGTCGAACACAACCAGAAAAGGTGTCACTTAGAAAGTGTAGCGTATCCGATCTGAGTGTACTGTGGACATAGATGTTTAGTAGAGCTTAAATTTAAAAATAAAAAATATTGCTTAAAGCTATCTCTTAACGTTATATCTTCACCTTTCGAGAGGTACTTAACGTCTGCGAAACATTTGACAACTATTGATTCGTACTACTGTGGCCAAACAATGTCGAAAACTCGCTTATAACTCAAATGTCTCTCTCAATTCATCTACATCTATGTCACTAACATTAACACAATCCCTACACTATGCAATACGTGGTATGTTCAAAAAGGTTGGATAATTTTACGCGAGCTACGTATATTCGATTTTCGTATATACTAATGATCCCAAAGCCACCGCATTCCCCAGATCTGGCCTCTTGTGACTTTTTCCTGTTTCCAAAACTCAAATTACCGCTTCGTGGTTAATTAATTTTCAAGCAGAGAAAAATCAACGATGGGCCAAAACAGGTCCAAGCAAAACAGCTGTCTACTCAAAATGGCTGTACTTGTCACTGTAAGTGAGTGACACGAGTAGCAACATCACGCCATAAAAAAATCGAAAATCGAATATACAAAGCCCGCGTAAATACAAAATTATCAGAACTTTTTGAACACACCACGTACATCCGTGCCCAAATTTATTCCATTTTTCGAAGTGGTGTGAAAAATTATTTTTAGAAACAGCCTTCAGCACATTATTCGTTTTGGCTCTTAACTCCACCATTCTTTGTAAAAGATGTCCTCGGATCGGCCTCTTAAGTTTAGCGAATAGCCAGAAGTCACATGTTACTAATGGTGCTAATGATCACGAAAATATGATGCAAAATCATCACATTTTCGTTCCCGTTATATTTTGGGCGCAATATTATTTCCACAATTTTGGATATTAAAGACATAAACGACACAGTCACATCTTGTATAAGCTTTAAACATTATATAGGTCAACAGCATGTTGAATAGCGACACAAAATTACTATGTTTGCCACACTCTCACCAACAACAAAACAGCGCCGAACAAGAACACTTAAATTTAAGCTACGTGATCGTGCTCTTCACGCGTTACGTAACTCGCGGCTGACAAAGGGAAATTCCTAAAGTCACACAGAGGTTCCCAGTTTCGAAGAACCCCTGAAATCGGGATCGCCCCACCGCCGGGACCTGTTCTTTCGAAGTTCTTTTACACTTTCGTCAGCATCTCGTAACTTTCGGAACGCTGAAACTTGCAGCGTAACTAATTACACACCATGCAGCATGTGTTCCGCGCATGCAGCTTACCCGAAGCTGGTTGGCAAATCCGGCAATCGTTTCTTCGCAATCAAGATGCACAAAGGCACGGCACGACACGGCAGCCACTCGTCGTCGAGCAGCAGCCGGTTGATGTCGTACTTACTACGTAGACATTACTTTTCGACCGAGTGACTCCGAGAGTGGGACAATGTTGTTTAACAAGACCCATTCCGAGCCCGAGACGCATGTGCTTAAATAAATAGCAAACGAGAACACGCCGAAACCCTGCCCAACCCCGGCTCCACCGGAGGGGCACTCGGGTGCTGCTCTAGGAGGGCATTAGAGACAGCCCGAGCAATCTCGATGCACGTCACCGCCCCGTCACCGAACACACGGATTGTAATGAGTTTTAGGAGTAGGGAGATAATGAAATGCATCTTCAGGCCACGGGCCCGGCTGCGGGTTCTACGTCTGGAGCACCCCGGATCCTTGTTGCCACCATTGTCTTGAGCAAAACCACCGAAATACCCCGAAATCCCGGCGTTCTGTGGGCCGTGTTCACAGCACGGGCACAGGCACTGGCCGAACCGGGGGAAGAATTCAGAACACTTGCAAAATCAGCGTCACCACAAGCCGTCGTCGTCGTCGTCGGTGCTAGGGCGTCGGCGAGAACTTTTCCCCGAGGTGATTATGTGTTTTTTTACGAATAAATATAAATTCGCTAGGAAACCGACCGGGTCCAACCCAGAGAGAGTTGCCAGCTCTACACTGTCTGCCTGTGTGTGTGTGTGTGTGGAGTTGTCGAGATAATTTAAACAATTTAAACTTTTCAACTATTCCTCGCGAGCCCGAAAACGCTGCCAAGGACCTCCAGCAGGCGGCAGCAGCAGTGCACCGTGCAGCTGCAGCTGGACGTTCCAGGAGCCGCACTTTGCAGTGGCCCGCCTCGAAGGCTTTTCGTAAGGGTTTTGCACGGTTTCCGGAATCAATCGCAACTGCCATCGCCCGGAAACGTTATGCAGCAAATCCCGAAGCCCAAAATCCAAAGCCACAGCGCCCTTGTGGGCGTGCCGACTACAGGTTGCAATCGGTTGGCCATAAGTATCAGCAGAATTAATTCGATTGGATTGGGAAACTTTTTACTCATCATGATTCGAAACGTTGGCAGTGCAAGGAAATCATCCGAACATCCCAACGTAAATTAATGCCAACAGACAAGGATTTTAACTGAATGACGACAATGCCGCCTTCAAAGTTAACTCATACAGTAAATGGAATAGGAGTAATCAAAATGGATCCTGACAACTCGTTTCCGATGATAGCGAAATAAACTTCTACGCTCCCTCTGCCTAATGGTCTATTGGTTCGTTTGCCCGACAGCAGTTTGGTGGATCTGTCTGATCGCGAAACCGAAACGCAAAACAAAGTTTTGTTGAAACAATTCCAATCGGATCCAATCGCCCTTCGCCGTCCGTTTTACTAGTTTACGCGTCGCGATACTCACTCGTTGTGGGGTATGTCCTCGTCCGGGTCGGCCGCCACGGGCGCGGGATCGAACGTTAGCAACAGACAAAACAGCAACAGTAACGATCCGGTTAGCAAATGGCGCCGTCTCCAGCGAGACCACCGGCTCTGAGGTGGTGGCGGCTCCATGGTGGTGGTGGTTCCGCTTCCCCCGATGGGATGTTTTATGTTGGGCCGCCCGTGACACGCGAACACGTACCACACCACACACTACACTTTCCACAGCCCACTTTCTGCCGGCCGAGGTTTGTTTGCCCCGCGGCAACTGGTTTATGGTTTATTTATCTTCCTTTACGGCTATAACCTCCACTAAACCCACAAACACACACGCGCACACACACGCGCACACACACGCACACACACACACTTTCGGAAATGTTTCACTCGTCTCACGCGCTCGAAGACGTTACGAACCGTTTCGAACGGTGGTCACATATTCTCAGCGCGATCGGGCGGATCGTGGATCAACCAGCAACCTGAGGAGTGTAGCGGGGAGGAGCACGGGGTGTACGAGAATCGGGTGTTAATAAAACATTCAATTTAAATATAAATTGCACCATCCGACCGAAGGTTGTAGGCCAAACAACCCAAGCCAAAACCGGAGCAGAGCTTGTTGCGGCTGGTAGGCCGGCTTGGTTATCCGAGTAGGCTTCTAATGTAAAGTTTAGCATAAATCAATGCTTTTCGGCGGTGGTCTGCTTATATGCTTTTGGTAATAAAAATTAAAATCCTGTTTCGAACGAAGCACCTTTAAACGGGAACCTTCCTTCACTTTTTCAGCCCCAATCGCAGCCTTTTCAAACGTACCACCACACACACACACACATCAGTGCACACAATGCGGACCCCTCCGACAACAAAAAAAACACATAGTAGGCGATTGTTTCACTAACGCTCCCCTCTACTAACGCAGACCAGAGTGTGCGCCGAGGAAGAGTGCACCGAAAATGCACCGGCGCTGGACTCACCAACACCAGCACACACACCAGGAGCGGTGCAGCGTACGAACACGTGGTAGGCGTTTGGCTTGTGTGCACTGCACACACACACACACATGCGCGGCCAAGTTTACACACCGTTCGCCGTTAACCGATTGCCTCTTTTTCGGATGACCTTGTAGCTTCGATCCTGCCAGAAGATGTTCGTTCGTCCGTGTGTGTGTGTGTGTGTAAGAAAATTGCATCGCTAAATCCGGAACTTCCGGAGGGTGGTAGGGTTGATTTGGGCAGTTCTTTACATAATATTCTGTGACTGTTTCTTACATAATGTTGCGATTTGGCAATCAGCACTCTATTGTTGGAAATCAAAATTTATCCGTTCCGAAAGGAAGCTGTGTGGTCCTTTTCTACAATGTACGCTGCCGTCTGCCAAACTCCAAACACTGTATCCTTTTCGGTGCCTCGGCATGATGAACGGCACTTCGGCTTGCAGTATCTGCTCCGATCTGGTTCTCTCGCTCTCACACACTCCAGTGAGCCGAGATACTATGTCACTACTATTCCGTAGTAGCGCGCCACTGTAGTACTACACCAGCCATTAACGCCTTCCCACGCACACACACACGGAACGATGCACGGTTGCAGTCGCATCTGCAGCTGAGTGGGTAAAGCATCTCGAGTGTTATCAAACAGGCTCCGAGTCCGAGAGGTCACATGAGCTATTAACGCTGCATTTTGGTTACGGTTTGGTTAAACTTTCACATCACAGTAGCCCACGAACAGTTGCCAACTGTCAAACACAGGCTTCGGTCAATATTGCACAATTCCTCTGCCGAATCAGAACGGCGCGTCTTGGGTCCAGCCAGAGTCCTTGCGGACCACAATGCGCCCCCCCGGTCCTCTGCCACCCTTAATACACGAGCATCCCAGCAGCACGGGAAACCTCACGCGGAGGATGGCTCGCATTTTGTCTCACTCACTCTGCTCTGCTCTGCTGCTCTGGTCACTCGTTCCTTCGCATTCGGTGCCGTTTTTGGCTATGGCTTCGCGCGCATGCACGCGTGCCACCGGACCAGGGACAAGGACCAGCACGACACAGGGGGTGGCGCTGGTGGCAAGTGGTGGGGCTTCAGGGCACACTCCAACTCCCGCGCGTCCGAACATCCGTCTAATCAAGTTACCATAATCGAAGGGTCGTAACACTAGGGGAGCCACCGTGAGGGAAAGAGGGAAACGACGAAACGGGAACCGTTTTTTCGCTTCATGGAAATCCCAGTGCAATAATGGCAAGCCGCAGGGGGCAAGCCATGGCGCACACACACACAGTCGCGGGTGGTAAACTTGCACAATCGGGGGCCTTTCTCGGCGCTTTTGTTTGTGGCCAGCAAGGATCGGGCACTTTATTCAATTATAGATATGAATTTACACAACCCGATCCCGTTCGTGTAAAGTGTATGCGGTCCCTAGCTGGAAAACTTTCACCCCCTTTTAATGCACTGCCACGGCCACGGTTCCCATACAGCTGACGGGTATCCTGTCCTGTTCCGTTCCTGCTGTTTGCTACGAAACAATAATTTCACCACAATTTTCGCGGGCGCCCGCTTTTGTGTGTTTTCACTCAGACCTTACCGAAGAGGAGGAAAAAGGGAAAATATCCCAAATCCCCTACGAGGACACACTCCGTCGACGGGGCGACGGGGCGTCCGGTACCGAGAAAAGATGAACACGAGCCGTACGCACGCCAGGCGCTACTACGAGGCCAACGGGAAACGCGCGCGTATTCCGTGGGCCTTTCTCTCTCGCTCTCGAGGCTCGTTGTCGTCGTGACCCTACCTGACCACACCACCGGCCCCACACATACACACACACACACACAAGGAGTTCTTGAGACGAACGACACCCTGTTACCGAACGCCCGTCGGGATGTTCACGGCAATGGTCGTTCGGTCGTTTTGCGCGAGTCATCGTGGGCGCAGGCGCCATCAAAGGGCCACCCTCTCCGCCACCCACCGCACCCCCCAAGGGCCGGAAAAGGACATCGCGCGAACGCCCCACCCCTGCTGTCAGCCCGACAAAAGTCCGCCTTGTCGTTCACGTTTTCACCATTCACACCGAATCCGGGATCCGTGCAAAACCCGTGACACCCGTGGTCAATTCACAATTTCTGGTCGACTGCCCTTCCCGCACCCCACTGAACTGAACCTACATGAGCCACAGGGTCACACACCGAACGAGGATGAGTAAAGCGTGTTTCCACAAGGGAGGTGCGATTTTCCCGATTCACGACGCCGATGCTAGCGGCCGCCCAACTCGCGTTTGCTGCTGCTGCTTCTGTCAGGCTTCCCGACGATACGATGGCCCACCGCGACCCACTCTGACACATGCAGCGCGCGGTCGATAAAAGCTTCGAAACCGAAGTGTCCTGTGACAGCTGGACGGGTACCGGCCGAAAGGATATTAGTTTGGGGGAGCCCGAACATCGAAAGCCCTTTTTTCGGGGAAAACTATTTGAAAACGGATATGGTCCGAAAAAGGAACAGACTAGGGAATTACTTCATTCCGTTCCGTACCAAACTATTTTATTGAAGCTGATTGCGATTGGCGATGAACGATAAAAAGTGTCGCACAAAATCGCAAAAATATATTCAGAGGTTATTGACTTGTAAGAACGACTAACTAATGAAAGAGGTTAAATTCTATGCTTTAAAATGAGACATAAACAAAAAACATTTTTACAATCTGAAGTGTTTGATAACCACACAAATATTTCGCATAGTAAACCCTTTATGTATCAAGTAGTAAATTATGTTCCAAAATATCGATAACATTTGTTACAGAGCGGACGGCGAGACCTCAGTTAGCGGGATCGTATTGGCTAAAAGTAAAAAAACTTAAAGCCGGAGGGTTCCGTAGCTAATGATATTCAAGTTTATTCAACCAAAATCATGCCTTATATAGTACATTTTCCTTAAAATGGTCCTATCCTGGCCTCATTCTATTTTCTATACATCTGTGCTCCGTCTAACCGTTATAATGCATCTCAGTGGTGGTCGAACCTTTGTCGTGTTTATATTTTTATTGTACGATCTGGGTCCCTTGTGGTCTCATGTGTTTCCTGTGCTTATCTATCATAACCATTTTACTTGGCTTCCTTGCCTGCAATGTATTTTTTATGGCGCAAGCTGGACCCACGCGGTACCAAATTCGTTTGGGATTCGTAGAACCCTGCTCGAATGTGATTTTAAGTCGGAGTGCAGTTAGTGGAGTAGTCGGATGCAATTTAAACTGTTTCTTATTCCTTGCTTTGTAAATCTCCTAACGATTTATCTTTTTTAATTTTTTTGAAGTTCTCTGTACATTTGGATGCCACAAAATTAGAGTCATTTGTACGATACTCGGAAATTTAGGCATATCATTTACAACCCGATTTACTATATTCGTTTATGGCTGCCGTGCAATGTACCGTACGTTGATCGCCGACGAAACGCCAACAAAAACTCAATTTCTTTATGTTTCTTTTGGGGATCTTCTTCTGAGGATAAAGAGTGATCAGAACCACGCATTGCAGTAGAATTAATTCATGTATTTTATGTCTCTAGTCTCATTACATGGGTCCCCTGACGATCGTTCCCCGACAAATGCCCTTTTCGCTAACGCACTACAAGTACAGTGACGCAGCGAAGACAATGTCGCGCTTCAGCAACCGGATCGCTTCGGAGAACTTGTTCTCCAGGTCGGTGTTGCCGATCGTCTTCGACGCCTGCACCATCTGGCGCAGCAGTTCCTCCAGCCGGCGCATGCAGCGAATGATGGAGCCCTCGAAAATTTCCGTCATCCGGCAGAGGTCCGAAAACAAGGCGCCCTTACACCAGGCCAGCACCACGTCCATCAGGTACGGCTTGAACGATTCCACGTACCGCTCCTCGTCCACGTCCACCTTGCATTCGTTCGAAACCTTCGCTATCCGCCGCGCAAGATCCTGCATCTGGCGCAGTGGGCCCGAAAGTTCCTGGGCCGACGAGGGCGCTTCGTTGCTCTTTTCGTCGCACACGAAGCAGCTGAGCAGCGCACAGGCCTGGGCCGGACCGAGCTCGGTGAACGTACCGTTGAACACCATTTCCGTGATGAGCAGCTCGTCCGCGCAGCTCAGTTCACACGCGACCCGCCCCTTGAACTCGATCACGTCCGCCGTGGTGCAGTACCCGAGCCGACGCAACACGCGCTTCCGGTGCTTCAGCTCGTTCATGTGCAGCAAACTCTGCGCCTCGCGCAGCGCATTCTTCTCCGCCCGCAGTTCCTTCTCGAGCTCCAGCTTGTCCGTGTACCGGCCGTACAGTCGGCCGAGCTCGGGCGATTCGTGCAGCGGGTGCGCAAAAAGACGCTTCTCAAACTTGTCGATCAAATCGACGACGCCCTGAAAGTCCTTCTCCTTGATGTGCATATCGGTGATCGGGTTCAGCAACGGTGGTCCCTGCGGGAATCGTTTCTTTACCTCCTCGATCGTCTTCAGCACCGATCGGCGGTTGTCGGCCGGGCGCAGATCGTTCGGGTAGTACACGCGCAGCGAGCTGATGCGCGACACTAGCTTGTGCAGCACCGGCACGACCTCCACCGATCCGCGCTTTCCCGGTGGGCACGGTTTCGGGATGCCGTCCCGCTCGAAATCGTCCGCCACGTGCAGCAGCACATCGATCACCACCCGCTGGTCCGTCTTGAGTGGGTTCTGTTTCTGGTCCGCGTTCTCCTTCTTGAAGTTCACGATAATGCCCCACTCGAACTCGCCCACATCGGACTGAATCTTGATCATGCGGCCGGGCTGCAGAAACGGCACCAGGTAGATGGGTTGCGTAATGTACTCCCGGAACTGCTTGCCGAGCGTATCGAGCTGCTCGCGAATGTGGTGGTACGAAGCGATCGACTGCTCCTCCTTAATGTGGATCGCCTGCAGCTGGCGCTGCTTCTCCTGCACTCGCTTGTAAATGTCCGGGATCGACGATTGGTTCTGGAACTGAAAGAACGATCGCTCCAGCATGTACTCCGGGTTGATCTCTTCGACGCGCAGCAAGTTCAGCACCATGTTGTACGTCAGGTGGAACGCCGAATTGATCGGATCCGGTT
This sequence comes from Anopheles cruzii, assembly GCF_943734635.1. NCBI lineage: Eukaryota > Metazoa > Arthropoda > Insecta > Diptera > Culicidae > Anopheles > Anopheles cruzii. The sequence continues at coordinate 75,657,105 of NC_069145.1, read as the reverse complement.
TGCCCTGCACGATCTCGCGGCCAACCGCCGGTGATACGGCTTCGTCGATCATCAGTATCACGATACCCTTGTCATCCAGCCCACGCCGACCGGCACGGCCCGACATTTGAATGTATTCACCCGACGTGACCCACCGGAAGTCTTTGCCATCGAACTTGCGTGGCCCCGTAAACAGTACGGTGCGGGCCGGCATATTGAGGCCCATGGCGAACGTTTCCGTAGCAAACAGTGCCTTGATCAGCCCCTCGCCGAACAAGATCTCGATGGTTTCCTTCAGAATCGGCAGCAGCCCACCGTGGTGGATGCCGATGCCGCGGCGTAACAGTGGCAGGACGTTCTCAACCTGCGGCAGCTGTCGGTCCTCCTCCGTCAGCACGTCCATCGCGTTGTTAAACACCTCGTCCACCAGCTTCTTCTCGGTGGTGGAGTTAAAGTCTAGCTTGGCCATCTGCATCGCAAATATCTCGCAATCCTTCTTGCTGAACGAGAAGATGATCACGGGCGCAAAGTTGCGCTCCATGATCATCTTGACGATCTTGAAAATGTTCGTTTCACCCGTCGCGTTCGTCGCCTTCAGACTGCCCCGTTTGTTCTTCAGATCGCCCTTGGCCGCTTCGCCCGACGTTTGCAGCACGTTCATGGCGGTGTTAAAGTTGTCCTCCTTAAACTGGCCCCGTTCGTCCACCACCAGGTGAATACCGTCACCACCGGCCGGAAAGAGGTAGTGCTGCAGTGGCGTCGGCCGGTAGTCCGTGTACACCACGTGGCACGGCTGCTTGTGCAGATTGCAGACCCACTCCGCGAACTGGCGCGCGTTCGGGATGGTGGCCGACAGAAACACGTAGTGCACGTTGTCCGGCAGCAGAATCAGGGTTTCCTCCCAAACGACGCCCCGCTCCTTGTCGCGCATATAGTGAATCTCGTCGAAGACCACCCATCCGACCTCGCGCATAATCTCCGACCCGCGGTACAGCATGTTGCGCAGAATTTCCGTCGTCATGATCAGACACGAGGCGGTCGGATTGATCGTCACGTCGCCCGTCACCAGACCGACGTCTTTGAATTCCTCGTGAAACTCGCGGTACTTCTGATTCGACAGTGCCTTGATGGGGGTCGTGTAGATGACGCGCTGCTTGTCCGCCAACGATTTGGCGATCGCGTACTCGGCCACCACCGTTTTACCGGCGGACGTGTGGGCCGACACCAGCACCGACTGACTGTTTTCGATGCACAGGATCGCCTCACGCTGAAACGGATCCAACACAAACGGGTACTCCTTCGAGGGTGGACCGACCGGCGCCACCAGTGGCATGTACTTCTGGCCCGGATAGACGGCCACCTCGTGCGTGCACGCGTCCGGCGACTGAATCGTGTGAACCTTGATGTGACTCTCGATGCTGTCCAAACTGCGCGAGATACAAATCAGCGTTCGGTCAGTGCCGGCGGGCCGCGCGAGATCCCATTTCGAGATTACTTACTTTATGTCATCCAGCAGGGACTCTACCTTCACCTTTTTCGCAGCCGCCACACCGTCTTCATCCAGAGGATCTGCATCCTGAAATTCACGTTTGATACCTGCGGTTTCTCTGTAAAGACGGATTGCTATGGTAATTGGCTTTCAATCCAGGTAGCCTGCGGATCATAAACCATACCGATTGGTGTCGTCTTCGACGGCTACAACATCGTCACCGCCGCCGCCGCCACCTCCGTCGGGCTCTTGTTCCGTGTCCAAAACAATCGGCACTCCCGATCCGTCGTCGTCAGAGTTCTCCTCATCGAACACACTGAACATATCGTCCACGTTCGCCATCGTACCCAAGCAGAAAGAACAATTTCGGTCAATTTATTACTTCGATGCCGGCGATGATCTCCGCACGCTGTGTTCGGTCAAAGGCAGCGTGTTTCCAATTTCGAAAAGTCAACAATCGCAAACGTCACTTTTACGGCCATCGGTGCCGCTGTATCATTATACCACCTTCGACCACCATCGTCGCACAATGGTCGACAGGCTACTTTTAAAGGCCAAAAATTATAAATATGATTTTTAACGAATCGTAGTCAAAACATGCGTCAAGGTCATAAGCAAACAATGAAATTTTCTTATTCCCTTTTCGGTTTAGTACCAAGAGTTTCGGATGTGGCCAGTCGCACCAAGTGCCCGTCGAGAAATAAATAGAAACACAGGTTTGTTTGTTTGTATGACTATTTCAACTCCTATCGCACAGGTGAGTTGTTTTCGTTTGAATTTCTTTTTTGAAATCATCTCTTTTAACTTCTTTATTTTTACGTTAGCAGCATGCATGCATGTTGTTTACTTGCTTATTCTTTTCTTTTTACTCCATTTACCACGCAATGGATGTGACCGAACGAACCACTTTGAAATGGTTTCTTTTTTTTTGTTCTTATTTAATTTTTTTCTGTTTTTCTTTTGACTGGCCGGCCAAAAGATTGTCGTTTCTATTTTTTGTATGTTTTCGATTTTTTTTTTCGGTTATGCGTGGTATTTTCGTTCTAGCTTTCGTTTCTTCCCTTCATTTACAACCAGTTTTTGTTTTGCTTTGCTCCTCTTTTTTCATGACCTAAACGCGCCTTTCACTATTAGTACAATGTTGTGTATACGTATTGTTGACCAGCTTTGTCACTTTCTATTGGGGGCACTTCGTCTCCCTACATTGGTGTGGCCCCGCGGCCTCTGTCCACCATGGTGCGGAGATACGCCAGATAGGAGACACGGAAATAATTCGGAAGCTTTCACCGGGTACGACCGAAACAAACGCACAATTCTAAGCCTGCAAATGTATCTCGCACTCGTGGGTGCCACTAGCGGAGGGGGTGGATTACGAGAGTATCATTAAAATAAAACACGCACACATCAAATCTCTACATACTAGCTATGCTCCTTCAACTGTACGAAGGAAGATTAAAAGAAAATAACGCTCCTGTCCACGCAGCCGGAACAACCGTCATGCGGCAAGCATCTTTCAACGACGCCACGAACGCTCCGGCTCTATGTCGTCCTCTTCTTCTTCCTCCTCGACCATCGGCATCTCCGTGAGGTCGTCCGTTTCGAGCAGCGTCTCCATCGACGACGAATTCAAATCCAAACCACCACCGGTGCCACCGGTTCCTCCTACGGTCCGGTCCGTGTCCGCTTCGGTGCCAAGGTTCGCGTTCGCGCCCAGTTGATCGTCCCCTTCCGTCCCACCGACCAACGGATTTCCCTCTTTGCCAATGGTCGCCATCTTGACATCCGCCGTTTCGGGAGCACCCGAGCCTGCAATAACGCCAGCCGCAGCAGCGGGCGGCACTGCCGCCGGGACAGGGGTAACCGAGGCCCAGACGATCGTAAGGGTTTGATACTTGAACAGCTTACCCCGTGCCAGTGCCTTCTCGGCCACCTGCCGCGTGCTGTAGCTGAGGGTCAGCGATGGCACCGTTAGGTCGAGCTGGTGTTTGGTGATCTCACCGAAATGCTTAAAATGGCCAAGCAGCTCTTCGGCGTCGTCGACCAAGAATCCACTGACCACCATCGTCGTGGGCCGACGATCGACGCTCGTCGAACCGGGCGGAGCCAAACGGCCCGTACCTTTGCGCGCTCCGTACTGCTGTTGGTGGGGTTTGTGGCCACCGACGGGTGCGGTTGCGCCCGCCACTGGGCCACCGGCCGTGACGGTGGTACCGTCCGGTGCACGGAACGTGCGCTGCTCCTGAGCGATCAGTTCCAGCTCGGCATCGAGCAACTCCTTCTCGTGCTGCTCCTTCGTCTTGTGCTTCCCGGCCACCGCCGGTCCACCCTTCCCGAGGCGGGCCGCCGAGCGCTGCTGGTCCTGCTCGATTTCTTTGTGCAGATTGCTGATCTTCGACTGCAGCTCGTTCAGCGAAGCCTTCAGCTGGGGACGCTTCGGATCGCTCGCTTCGCACGTGACCATCAGCTCCAGCAGCTTGCGTTGCTCCTTCAGGTACGCCTCCAGCAGGTCGTACTTGCGCTTGTGGATGCCCTGGTTCAGCTGTTCCTGCTTTTTGCGCAACATTTCGTTCGCCACCCGGTTCATCTTGTTGCTGTTCGCCGGCAGAAGGCCAGCGGTGGCGGGATTGATGAACTTCGTGTTTGCACCATGCTTGCCCGCCGCTCCGGAGCCAACCGTCTGGCCGGCACCGGCCACCGGGGCTACGTTTTCATTACCATTGGTGGTAGCATTGGTGCTCTGATCTGCGGCCGCCTTCGCGGCATCATTCGTTGGGTTGTTGGCAAGCGTTTTATTGCCCGCTCCTCCAGCCACCGTCGGCTGTGTGGCGGATTGTGTCGCCGCCGCTCCTCCGGCAGTGTTCAGATTGTTGTTAATGCTGTACTGATTCGGGTACGAGCGGCGCAACGAGTGTTCCGTCTTGGCCGGTGGCGTAATGGCCGGCTGATCACCGGACACCGAAGGTATGTGCCAAAACACCTTGATAAACCGATTGTTTAGCACCGCCTCCGTGCTGCGATAGGCCACGTTCGCTTCGGCGTGCGTCGAAAACGTTACGATCGCCGCTTCCGGATCACCGTCGTAGCGGATCTGGATGTTGATGATCTTGCCAAACTTGGAAAAGTGATCGTTCAAGTGCGAAATCTCGTTCAATCCGCGCGGTATTTTGCGTAACTCGAGCGAACAGTTCGCTTGCGGGTTTAGCATCGGCCCAGGACCGTGACCCGAAACTCGGGGCCCTAACCGATTGTTCATCGACATTTTGCGCTTCATCGGACCGTCCGCGATCGCGACCGCATCTTCCGGCTCGAAGCGACGGTTCCCGTGTTGCGCCGAAACGTCCCCACCCTTTCCTGCGTCCACCACCGGCACCGAGATCAGTTCTCGCTGCAACGGTGTCGCTCCGATCGGATTGCCGGCGAAAATGCCACCACCAACACCGGGGAACGGTGCGATGCCACGGAAGTTTACTCCCATACCGCCCATGGGACCGACCACACCACGTGGCCCGAATCCGAGACCACCACCGATGACGGCACCACCGAGGCGCTGGCTAATGTTCGGACGTCCGATGTGAGCTCCCGGAGGCGGAGGCAAATTGTTCGGTTTGTTCCACAGTCCCGGTGCGTCCGGGTTGTACTCAGGCACGGGACCCCGCATCTGCGCCATCAGCGTCGGGTTGTTGAGCCCTTCCAGCACGACCGGATCGATGCCGTGATCCCAGGGGCAGGTTTCACCGCGCATGCAGTAGCCTTTCTCGTCAAAGTCCCGGCACCGTTGGCGCTTCGTAACTCCCAGTGGCACACCGACACTTCCGACCGCATCAACGATCGCCGGAACGGGAACAAGCGCTAGATCCAACAATCCGACCGCCGGAGGAGGCACTGGACCGACGGCTGGTGCGCCAAGACCGGCGACAATCGAACCAACGGCCGCTCCAGAACTCGCGCCGGCCGTCACCACACTCGATCCTGCTGCTGGCGCTGCCGACGGTGCTGCTGCTGGTACTGTTGGTGCTCCGGTGATGGCCGAAGTCGCTGTAGGGCCGCCTGCAACACTACCCGCACCGGTGGCCACCGTCGAACCGGACACTCTTTCGGCCATTGCGGCAAGGGCACGATTCGGGGACACCGACCGTGCCAACTTTCTTCGCTCTGCATTCGGTGACGGTGACCGGCTTCGCGAATGGGAACGAATCCTCTGAGATCTGCTAATTCCGGAACCACCGGTACTGCCGGCGACCGTGCTGCCGCTCGGGTGGTTTCCTGCATTGGACGCCGGGGTAGTGGTTGGGTTGTTGCCACCCGCAGTGCTGCCGGTGGTCACAGTGTTGCCGTTGTTACCTCGACGATCGTACATCCCGTGACCTCCCTTGCGATCGTAGCGCCGGAACGAATCGTTGCCACTGCGCACCGGGGACTTGTTGCGGTACGACGAACGACTCGACTTTTCGCGATTATCCCCGCCACCACCACCACCGCGGGTACGTTCCCGTGAACGTGATCGCCTCGTGTCACGCGGCCGCTCAAAGGATCGGGAGCGGGAACGGGACCGACTGCGGGATCGGTTCTGCATTCGACGACTCCGCCGATTGCTGTTGCCGTCTTTGCCCTTTGTGTGCGGTCGACGAATCAAGATTAGCAGACGCGGGTGAAATAGAGAAAACATACGTTAGACATCGGGTTCAATGGAAGAGAATGAAAATAGGAACGAACGAAAGTTATGCCAAAATAGTCACCTCGGCGATAAGCACTTGCCTGGCAAACAACAACTCAACACTCTCCATCTCAGTAGACATTGCCCCTGAGTAGTGTGTCTCAGTTGCACCAAGATCAGCGAACGACTAGTTGGCTGCCGCCACGCAACGAAAAATCAGTGTCGACATCGACGCATCGAAGTAAGCAAATACAGTAGGCAGTGAGCACCGCCCCGTCCCCATAAACCGTATGCAAATATACACCCCAGCGCAATCTACACACGGACGGGGCAATGGAACAGTACTCTCTCAAATCACTCCGTCGGCTCCGCTTTGGACGGAACAGGATGGAACAAGTTGCAACGTGCTTTTGCACTGCCGTCCCCTCAAAAAGACACTGACTAATGCACGGCGCGCCAAATGGCGTTCACCGGACCATCACGGGCGCGCGGCTCAAAATAGCCGCACGAACGATTGAAAACGTTCGTGAAATGTACGTATATGTGTGTGTACTGCACGCGATCTAGTGTGCGTGTCCCGCGTTCGGACACGCGTAATGCGCGATGTGTGTTAGATGAACGCATAATTAAATTTAATTTCTGACAATCACAAAAACAGACTCCATTCAACGTGGGTCGTCGCGCTGGCCATGATCTTCCTCCCGGGGATACCTTTTGGGGAAAGTTCGATGCGCAAATATTTGCATAAGCAGCGCTCGCGCCCACGGTTGCTCTAATTATGGTCTCTAAAGGCCACTGGGGAAAAGGTATTGGATCTTACAGCAGCCCACTGGGAGGGCGCTATGGCAACATAAATTATGATCAACATAGCTTTGCCCCCAGGTGGCTTTTACATTCGGTCTTTTTTCTATATTTATAGTCACCGAATGGGAGCACACGAGACAAATTTAACCCATCGGACCTCCGGCGACACACAAACCGGAGCACGGCGCTCCGTTGGTCGGAGAGGAACCCCTGACGCTTGACTTACGTGATCCTCCTTGCTGGAACCTTTGATGGGCGAATGCTGATGAGGTTTGTGACTGCTGCTGCTGCTGGTGGTGGTACCGCTGACGCTGTTACCGCTACTGCTGGTGACCGATGGCTGACTGTGGTTGGCCCCGGAAGCACCGGAACCTGCTGCTGCCTCACGCACATTCGAGCTGTGATGGTAGTAGTGCAGGTGATGGTCCTTTCCCTGATCGAACGACGATCGCTCGGAAAGACTTCCACTTGACAGGGAAACAGTCGCCACGGACGAGCCGCCGCTGGTGTCTTTGGACTGCCGGGAGTTGCCATCGTGCTGCAGAGGAGGCGTAAATTCGCGTTTCCCCCTGTTTCTCGAGCTGCTACTAACCGCTTCCTCCGTCGTCGGGTGCGCTCCCGATGCGGCGGCAGTGATTCCGATACCGCTCGGACTACCGGTCGTCGAGGTGGTACTGCTGGAGGACGAAGCCGAAGCAGCTGCGGCTCCAGTAGCGCCTCCTGCCGCGGGCGTTCCGTTGATGGATGCGGGAGCAGCCGTCGCGGCCGGAACCGCTTTCAGGTAGTCCTCGCTTTTGATCACCTTAAACAGTTGCTCGAGGAATGGTTGCGTTTCCTCCGACAGAAACACGTCCAGTTGCTCCTTCATCGACACAATCAGATCCTTTTCGGGTTTGTCCTTCTTCAGCAGCGCCAGCACATAGCGTGCCAGTGCGGCCGGGTCGGCATCGCACAGCGGTTCCAGCACCTCCGTGAGCCAGACCTTCAGTGCATCGGTGTTGTTGATGTACATGGCAGGGCAGCGTGTTTGCAGACTTCTTTGCGCGAAACGGAACCTCTTCGCACCCACCTGCGGCGCGGCGATGGCTACTGTGTTGTTCTTTTTCGCAACGCCTGCCTGTTATGCCTCTCGGGTCTCCACAACAGCGGGGCACTCTCCGCCTGCTTGCCTGTTGTGTAATGGCCTCTGCGTAGCCGGGCGACTACCACCGTGACCTTTTTTACCACTGCCGTTGTTCGTCCACCGACGGACGACGGACACACTCTTCGCACTGCGTATTCACACCAAACACCACCCTTTTGCGTTCAGCCAATCGTTCGTTCTCTTTCACTCCCGTATACGCTGTCTCGCGCCTCTCAGCCGTGAGCGCCGCTCCCCGAAAGGTTGTGTGCGGTTGTGTGTGTGCGTTTACTGCTTCCGATAGCGACGATTTCTCTATCACTTGGCCACTATCAGCACACACCACACGCGCCACTGATCGACGTGGTTGACAGTTTTCGATTAACCAGCGTTACCAGACACAGTAGGCGTTTGTGTTTCCTGCAAACCAAAGAAATACTGGTTAATTCACACGACCCGGGGTACGCTGAACAACACGCAGTCACAGCCAACTGCCTGCCTGCCAACCAGCTGGACGGACGGCGGAACCCTTTCCCTATAATGAATAATTCGATCTCTCTCATACACATTCACCAACCACCACCACCATCACTCACTAGAGCTGAGTTCCTTGTCGTGCGTACATTTGCTTTAGATTTTGCACCGAATGCCCATGTTGGGCTGAAAGTGTTGGTTTCGAGTTACGCGCGGAGAGCGCCCACTTTTTCGTCGACGGGTAGCGTGCTCTTCTACTTCTTCTTTCCCCTGTTTCTGCGTTCATTTTTCACGAAAAGCTAGGCCAAAAAAACCCTTCTTGCAGCTACCTCGCGCGTCCCGTGGCGTGTTTTTCCACTTGGCAACGATCGATACTTACTTGCTGCAGATGAATTGGTAACAATATTCCCGTTCCGTGCTCGAAATACTCGCAATAATTAGGATTTATTAAAGCTCTTCACTCTGGCTGGCAGCTCTATGCTGAGCTCCTCTATCTTTCACCACGCAGTGTTCGAGAAAAGACTCGATACGACTCGCATAGGAAAACTGACTCTGTGTGAAGAGCGCCATCTGTTGAAACAAATTCAAACTAACTTTCCACGTTGACGTTCGAACTCAAGGTTGCTACAACCAGCAGCTGGCGTTAAAATCTATTTGTTCGCTTCAAACCATGAATCAAGCAGGCGATGCGGGTTAACTTTTGGTTTTGAGTATTTAACCTTTTCAAATAAAGTATTATGCAAAAGAAACCTTTTTTACGTTTAGAATGCCCAACCGTTTAAACTCGTGCTGGTCTAATTACGGTGTGTGACAGTTTGACGATGCGGCCAACTTTTTGACAACCCGCCCAATCCGTCCGTTGACGGTGGCGTTTTTCTCTGGGTTGGCCGACCAAAAAGCGCTAAAGCTGTTCACAGGCAAATTAAAAAACGCATCAGCGTCGTAAACCGGTAATTTACTTGTTTCTATTGTGCGGCGTCACAAGCAGCAACAAGACTCTGCATCGGCCCGTCCAACACCCGCTGTATCACGATGGCCGAAGCGACTATTTCGACCGATGAGCTTGAATATGCCGGCTCAATGCTGGAACATCACGAGATTGTTGACGCATCCCAACCCGGTCTGTTGGAGGTAAGAAATGGGGACGCGCCGACCGTAGCCTGCCCACTGGAGGTGTGTGGGGGGTTAATACGGCTATGGCAAAAGACTGTTTACCGACCGTGTCGTGTTCATAACCTCGCTCGCTTTGTTCTCGGTTCGTCGGATCGTCGGATCGTGCAGCTGATGGGTGTTTCGCAGGCCGGAACACCGACGGCTAGTGGGAAAGGCGAATTCGACTATCAACCCCTGTCCAGCTTATCGATGGGACTGAAAGAACTGCACCAGCTGTCCACGGTTAACAAAATGCCGATACCGCCCGAGATTATGGAACACTTTAACCGTGAGTAACGAAACCGGCCCGGGAACGAATGACGAATGATCACACTCTCGCTCCTTCTCGCCCAGCAGATGTACAGAGTCACTGCATGATGGGACTGTTTGCCGAGATTGGCCGAGCGTGGTTAACGATCGATACAGAAATCTACGTAAGTACCGATGGCCAACAACCCGCGATGCGTGAAGTGCCACAATTTCACCCTTGTTTTCTCTCCTCCGTCGCAGATCTGGACCTACGAGAATGCTCGCGACGTAGCCTACTTTGACGGGCTGGACAAAGTGATTATCAGCGTGGGGTTGGTGACCCCGCGCCCAGGTGTATTTAAGCCCGAAGTGAAGTACCTTCTCGTACTGACCACACCGTACGAGATCGTGGTGCTGGGAGTGATGTTCAACGAGATTATTACCGGCACACCGAACCGAACGGGGTCCGGCCGCACTGTCAACGTGGGCGAAGAGATGCAACTGATGAGCTCACCGATCTTTGTGCTCAGCACCGACAATGTGGGCATCATGTGCGTACACGGTACCGACGATGGCCGCATCTTTCTCGGTGGCTGCGATGGGAGCCTCTACGAGATTTGCTACCAGGCGGAATCGAACTGGTTCACGAAGCAGTGCCGCAAAGTGAACCACTCGCAGGGTCTCATCTCGAACCTGGTGCCGGGAATATTCAAGTTCTTCTCCGACAAGGATTCGGTGGACAAGATCGCGATCGACAACTCACGCCACCTGCTGTACGTGCTGATGACGAAAGGCACGATCGAGGCGTGGGATATCGGACCGGAGGCGGGCGGCGGCGTGAGGCGTTTGGCACGGCTCACGTTCAAAGACATCATCACCAGTGCGCAGATGATTTTGCGTTCCGACGACTCGTCCATCTACGAACCGATCACGGCCATCTGTGCGCTCACGGTGACCGATTCGTCCTGTTTGCACTTGGTGGCCGTCTCCAAAAACGGCATCCGGTTCTACTTCTCCACCGTGTCGCTCTACAATCAGGCGTCCTACATGCGTCAGCAGCAACTGTCCTACCAACAGCGACAGCACCAGCAACAGATGCAACAATTGCAGCAACTGCAGCAGCTGCAGCAACCACAACAATCACAACTGCACGAACCGATGCCACCGGTTAACTATTTCGATCACCAACCGAGCGATCGTCCGCAGGGCCTGTATCTGATGCACGTGCGACTTCCGCTGACGACGGCCACCGGGGTGCGACCGAACGCCAAGAAGTCGGTGCACGCGGCACACTCTATCGGTGGGGCACTGTTCATGGTTACCTCGCCGCAGCAGGACCAGGACGCTCTGTGGATGGTCAACTCGGAACCGTTCCTAACGCAACCGCATTTTATCGAATCGGAATCGACGCTTCCACTGGACGGACAAGTGCTGGCGGTCGCCAACGTAAAGCAACACGATCGCGTTTCGATCGAAACGCCTCTCCGGACGGCGCAGATTCCTCGGAAGGTGGCACTGCTGACGAACCAGGGTGTGCACATTGTGTCCGTGTTGCGCGCGGTCGATATCCTGCAGCAGCTGCTGCTTACCTGCCGTGGGCCACACAACGACGCCGTGAAGGCATACTTTGAGATACAGACCGAAGCGGAAGCGTGCGCTACGGCCGTACTGCTCGCTTGCCTCGAATCGTTCCGTGGCACCGAGTTGGGCGATTGGGCCACGCAGGCCTTTGTGCTGTACGGTGGAGAACCGTACTATGAAACCTATCACCCGGGAAGCGGTGCCACTAGTGGAATGGTTGGCCCAGCAATTACCCAGAGGCCGCTCGCATTTGGGTCGTCCACTGGTAGCGCAGGGTATGGGATGGATCCACTGGCCACACCGCAATCGGCCGTGGTTGGAGGGCGAATGTACATGTCCACACCGTACACAGTAGCACCGGTGGGCCGTGGGCCTCTACAATATCTACAGCAACATCAGCAGCAACACCAGCAGCAACCACTACAGCCACACGGTCCCTTCTCTCCACCGTCCGGATATGTTCCGTCGTCGGTGAACACGAGCTTCAACAACAACAACCTATTGCCGACGGATGCACCCACCTTACGGTACTCGGCCAAACACGCCGGTCTGTATCTGCACGTTTGTCGCGTGCTGCGGTGCGTCTGGCGCCGCAAGTGTACCGACGAGCGACTTCACTCGACGATCGGACTGCTCGATTTGGGTGTGGTGTTGGAAGATCTGTTCGCCATCCGAAGCTTCTTCGAGTCGGTGGGCACGATTAGGGGCGCTTTGTCTGGGTTCACAGGAGCGCGTAACACGCTGGCGTCGTCCACCGTCATCGGACCACACACCAACCCGGCGGCGGCGGGTTTGTTACTGCAATCACCGGCTCTGGGCAGCGCCGCTGGTGCGTATGGTGGCGGCTTGCTGATGCCCCAACCGTACGGTGGCGCCGGAGGGGCCGGACCGGTTGTGCAACAACATACCACAGAGGAGGCATCGCGGGAAGAGAAGCGATCGTTGGATGCACTATCACGGTTGATAAGTAAGTACAGGCTCTCGGGGGGGATCAGACTTAGCAAACGAGTGACTAATGTCCCCTTCAATTCCAGAGCAAGCGTGCGAAGTGATCGGCCTGTGGAAGGTGATCTGCGAGCACCAGTGCCATCTGTTGTTGGGCCAACTGCTGCCGGAGCAGCAGGCCGCTATAAAGGCTTGCACCTTCCGCGATCTGATCGTGGCACGGCCCGGCGTTTGTGGGCTGCTGATCGTCACGCTGATCAACTCGTACCTGGCCGACAGTGCCAGCATCGGTTCGATCTCGTCCAAGTTGCGCGAAGTCTGCCCGACTCTGTACCGCCACGAGGATGCCGTTTCGCACAAGGCCACGGAAGTGTTGCTCCAGACACGCGACTGGACCGATCGGGAGCGCAAAGAGGAACGTCTCCAGATGGCACTGCAGTTGTGCAAAAGTGCAGCCCCCAACCTGCCGCTGGACACGCTCTGCCAGAAGTTTACGGCGGCCGGGTTCTACACCGGGGTCATCGAGCTGTGTTCGGTTTGTGCGGCAAAAAAGGACCCCAACGAGACGGCGCTACACTTTTACCAGAACGACAATCCGGAAGGTTTCGTGGCGTACCAGAACCGCATGCAGTGCTACGGCGAGGTCAAGCGTATGCTGGATCTGGTGTACGAAACGAACGAAGCTGGACCGCCTGGTGGAACCGAGGCAACGAGGTACCCTGAGCCACACCAGGGTGCGGATGATACTCGCGCACTGGTCGGCAGCAAGTTCCAAACGGTTACGGCCATCATTGCGCAAGCGTTGCAAAACACCGATCAGCTGCTGCACGTGGCCATTTACGAGTGGCTCCTGGCGCAGAAGCTTCACTCGGAGCTGCTCGAGATTGCGGAACCGTCGCTCGGTGTGTTTCTGAGCCGATCGATGGCACACGCCCCGGACAGTCTGCTGCTGGCGGATCTGCTGTGGAAGTATCACGAGCGCAACGGACAGCACACCCAGGCCGCACAGATCCTCGATAAGCTCGCTCACTTCCAGGGTGGCGACGGACTCGATCTTGGCAAGCGCATCGAGTATCTGGCCCGGGCCGTGATGTGCATGCGTAGCGAAGCGGTCGGCTTCTCGGCCCACAACGGTGTCCTGCTGAAGGAACTGGAGGACAAATTGGAGGTCGCACAAATCCAGCGACAGGTGAGCGACGCACTCACGATGCTGCTGGCCCGAACCTCGGACCCGGCCCTGGGAAGCGTTCGGGACGCCTTGCAGCAACTGAACGGCTCGCTGTACAACCTGACGCAGCTGTACTCGGAGTTTGCCGAACCGTACGACCTCTGGGAGTGTAAGCTGAAAATCCTGAACTGCTCGCACCACAACGATCCACTGCTGATCGAGTCCGTCTGGTCGCACATCCTCGATCGCGAGCTAGAGGTGCGCGACGGACCAGCCGAACGCTGCCGACGGATGCTGGCGAAGGTACAGAGTCTGGCCCTCGAGTACGACAGTTCGGGTCACTGCTTTCCGCTGGCCTTCATTGTCCGCGAGCTCGAAGTGCGCTGCTTCCGGTCGGGACTTTTCAATTCACCCGTTCCGGAGGCGCTGTTCGAGATGAACCTCGACGTCGACGATCTACTCAACATCTACTCCAGGTCAGTAGATGGTGGCCGTGGCGCGTGTGTTGGAATCCATCATGCGATAATCCGTTATTTCTATCCTCCCGCAGACTGGTGTCGATGAATGAACGCATCTGGGTGACGGAGGACGACGAACTGTACCTCATCCGATCGACGGCTGCACTCCTGGCCCTGATTGTCGCCCAACCGAAGCAGATACCGCTGAAGGAGCGCCGCAAGGTGATGGCCAAATCGCAGGACCTCATCTCGGCCGCTCTCAACATCCTCTACACGAAGCCGGACACGCAGCCACTGATCGAGTTACTGCGCGACACGCAAACGAAGCTGCAACGCGTTGTTTGAAGCACTGAACCCGCCACGGCAGGTCCAGTGGCCCCCTGTACTGCCAACACTTGTTAGAGAAACCGGAAAAATCGAGTCCATACACAGAAGGGGATGATTTTCCAATTCCGTTTCCTATTATTTCCGTACGATTGTGTCATTGGAAGTGTTATTTCGCATCGAAGAATAAACTAATTCATTCAACCCAACAACCGGGCTGTTCTTTCGGGCTCTGGGACATGAACCGGCTGTTTCATTATGAATAATGCTTGCCTTTATTTTCCTCCTAATGGACCGCTAGAAGTAGTGCTAATGTGTTTTTCTATTTCAAACTAATTTCCTCCACTTGCGGCCGGCCAATACTAACACCCGGTTCGTTTAAGACTACGAAGCTGCCCCCCGGGAACTGGGCCAACCGATTGGGTGGATGAGCGCGCACCACAACACTTTTATCGGACCAGTCTCTTGCCAAACGGCGAGCCGCCAACACAAACCCCGGAAAGATTTTGTAAAGTCTCATGAATCTCTGGAAGAGTTGTCCATCTCGGCACTACATTTTTTGTTTTCGAATGACGCGAAGTTGATTGATGAGCAATTTCCCGCGGCCCCTATACATTTTGCCTACTCCCGATGGTAAACTATATCAAAACGTTCAACGTTGCAAAAGAAAAACAAAACTATCGGAGCGCAGAAGAAACAAGGGAAGGAAAAAAATACGGCGATAAGGCGGTTAGTCTTTGCGCCGCGGTAAGATTGTATAGCTTATGTGTCTTTTTTCACTACTTTCCGCTGCTCCGACGATCTACTTCTAGACGATGGTCTATATTTACAAAGAAAACTGGGGCCCCCCCGTCTAACTAGGCAGCGGCCTCTTCATCGTGTTGCGGCCGAGCCGGGGCCATGGAACGCTTTGACTACGAAGAATCCGACGATCGTGGCCGCCGCTATGCCGAGGCCAGCCTTCCACCACAGCAGTGGATCGCTCGACACCAATCCGAACTGTTTGAGATGGCTGCAAAGAATGGAATGGAGCGTGAAAGTTAGTCAGCCCTGCGGTTTGTGGGAAGCCCAAACAATTATCGTTAATAATGCAAGTGTACAGGCACTAGCTACGGAACTTAGGGTTAGATACATGCACCGGAAAGAACTCTAGAAGCATCATGTTTACATGCATGTTTCAAGAGATTCCTGAAACGGAAGAAAGCCAAATCTATGGATAACGTAAATACATTATTAGTATGCATAGGAAATGGTTATTAGTCACACAAAGTTAAAAAAGAAAAAGTGCTACGGTTAAACTGATCCGAAACATTCAGGCGTGCAGATATTAGATTGGCTTTGGAGCACGCCGCATGCCAAAGAACCAGAAACAGACTAAACTTACGTTGTTTCCCACAGCTGTACCAATCTATGTTTATAAAACAGAATCCAGGCCGCTTGGAATCGACTGAATGTGACAAAAACACGGGAAAGAAAGATTAACGGAGGAAAAACAGCGAAATGGGGGAAGTAATTTATCAGTGTGTCAGGTGTTGTGGCCAAATAGCTTCGAACATTAACTAAATTATGGAACGGAAATATTCTGTACACGAATTTTACCGGTGAAGCATTGCTACGGGTTATTTGTTCGAGTTTCGCTCCTAAAGTGGTAAAGTTATTGGAGAAACTTGTGGCCAATCCGTTAGTTCTTTGTATTGATAGCCTTCAGTGGTTCACACCTTGGGCCATTAGTTTTGCGCCAAAACTAATTTTAATGTAAATGTTGGCAATCGTTCTTCGACGAATGGTTGCTGTTTTCAGAAAGTGTTGCTTTTCATCAAAAATCGTAACCGTCCGGATGAACCCTCCCCTTTGGCACTTGAAACAACCCACGGATATACTCACGGAAAGGCTGCCATCGTGGCCAGCTTGGTGTACACGTCCTTCTTGTTGTGCTTCACGCTGAAAAACTGTGGCTGCAGCAGCTTGTACTTGTGGCAAAAGTCGGGCGGCTGGAGCAGATAGTCCTGGCGGGCCTCCTCCCGGTCCGCCTTGGTGCCCACGATCAGGACCGGGATTTTGCTTTCGGCAAAGTACTTGATGTATATCCGTGCGATGTACTCGAACGATTTCGGGTTGCCGATGTCGTACACGAGGCAAGCGACGTCACAGTTCACTTCACCCGGCTGCAGCGGATCGAGTACGAGGCGGGCGTCTACGTCCCGCAGCACCAGGTACTTTTCCTGCCCGTAAACCTGCACCGTGTTGATCGCGTACCGGTTGCTGTGGCGGATGTCGCGATCGGTGAGCCGCTTCATGTCCTGCGCCAGAAACGCCCGACAGAAGGTGGTTTTGGCCGCATCTTTTGGACCGATCACGTGGCACATGTACACGGACCGGCTGTTCTGTTTCTTCGCCAGATCGATGCGCCGCTCGCGGGTAATGTGAATGGCCGCCAGTTGCGATTCGTTCTCGTGCACATTGAAGCCCAGGTACGCGAGATACTCGAGCGTTTTGTTGACGTCCACGAGCGTCATGAGGCTCCAGCGGCAGAGCCAACCGTGCAGCGTTGGCCACCCGTTCTCGTTCGTCGCAATCGTTCGCTTGATGTCGGTCGAGAACGGTGGACAGGGGCAGGCACTGAACAGCTTCTGAAACTCTTCCGGCGATAGGGCACCGTCCCCGTCGCGATCGCTTCGTTCGAACACCGAGATCAAAAACTGCTGGCCACGGTGTGACAGTTCCGTGCTGCTGCCGGGTGGCAGCTTCAACGTGGGATGCAGATATTCGTCGCTCATTTCGAGGTTCTCGTTGTACCCGAAGCGGCGCAGTACGGCCCAGGTGGTTTCGTTCCGGCCACGCTGGATAAACAGACAGTGCAGGAACAGGAAACCGCTCAGTGTGACCGAATCGTTCCGTATACCGTCCGGGGTGTTTTTCATCAGAACCGCCTTCACCTCATCCAGCACCTGTGGCTGGAGCGGTGCATTGAAGCACCGCCGCTGGAAGTGGTTCAGTTCGTAGTCATTAAGCAGCCCATCGCCATCGATGTCGCACACCTTGAAGATACGGACGAGTGCTTTCTTGCACGATTCCGTTAGCTGTGGGCCAAAGGAAACAACAAATTAACAAACTAAGAAGATTGGTCACCGATGGGCCACTCACATCCTGTTCGTCCATGACGTAGAGCGGCGCGGTCGGATGCAGAACCGCTTTCTGCGCGTAGTAGAACATTTCCGAGATGTTGTGTAGCGTTTTGGCCGAACATTCGACACAGCTCTCCACTTCCGGGTATTCTTCCATAATTGATAACACGTGCTGTGAAAGGGCGGCGGGGAAGGTCCATTGGTCATTTGTGTTGTCGGAAGCACACACCCATATGCCAAAAACTCACATCGATCGTAGAGAAATCGACGAGATCGATTTTGTTGCCCACAAGTACCACCGGTTTGCGCTCCAATTCGGAACACTTCTGTACCAACGGAAGCCAGCGATCGGTGATACCGTCCAGTGTTTCCTCACACTCCACCGAGTAGACAATGCAGACGACGTGCGCCTTCCGGATTTCCTCGGCCAACGCTTCATCCGTTTGTTCCGCCGCTAAAAGGGGTGGCGCGAAACGTTACATCAAACGACCATAGTAAGCGGCACGGATGCTTACCCGAATAGTCGACGATGTTGGTTGGCACCTGTTCCGGTGTCACGTCCGCCGGGATGGTGATTTCTTCCGCTTTCGGTGGCACATCTTCCGGAAACTCTTCGCTGACCAGCGACAGGATGAGTGACGTTTTGCCGACGCCCTGGTCGCCGATCAGCAGTATCCGAACGTGTCGCCGTGGCGACCCGGTCCAAGCAACCATCGCTACGCTTTTCACGGCCTTCTTTTGCTGCCACTTCCGTACGCCGGTTAAACATCAACCGGTTGTGGGGCCGGTGGGTTGAGAATTCGTTCGGTCGCTTCTGCGACCAAACACAGCGACACCGTAGTCACGATACCTTGAAGCCCGCGAGGCACACGTTTTCCGTTTGCCTGACTCACGGGCACAACGCAACGACAGCTTACACAATCGATTCGCGAATAAAGTTCACAGTTTGGGGTGAATGTGCGCGGTGCGCTGGGATGTGCACACCGTTTTTTTTGCTTCTTTACCCTCTCACCGTCGCAGCAACGGTTCTTTCTCGAAGCCTTTCTGTTTTCTCGATGCCTGGGCGCCCGCAGCACCAAGCGTTGCTATCTCTGCAGTGCCAAGAAAACAGTTATTTTCCCATCGAAGCACCCCGGGGGGTGGCCCGGCCGATCATCAACGCTGGTGCGTCAGAACCGAGGGGCCCGATGACCCCGTGCATCTTGGAGCGAACGAACGAACGAACACAGAATCACTGGTCACGGTAGTGCGATTTTACTGATTGCCGCACGGATAAGGAGCAGCACCGATTATCGGACAAAACCACGTTGAACTACGGACACCGTTCTGGCCCACCACCATCAAAGTAACCGAGTTGCGAAAGCCGGCGTGAAAAGGGTTCGTCTCCGGCAATGCGGCTTCAGGTTTTCACTTGCTGGCGTCGGAGCCGACAGAAACTCCCCCGCCAAGTATTTTCCACGCTTTACTTTGGATTGTTATTCTCCTGCTCTACTGGGCATTACGAAACCACACGAAAGCAGGAACGCAATGACGTCCCGTGAGGATAAACACGCGCGAGAGCAGGAGAGCGTGCCCTTGTCAGAAAGAGACGGTACGTTTTGACAGCCACCGTGCGCGTAGCTGGTGCCGATGGTCCCGGTTTTGGCGGTTTAGCGATGGCGCCAAGTTCTTTTGATGAAATTAATTGGGTTCAAATAGCGGGACGTTATCAGGAGCCAATTTACCACCTACTTACCCTTTGAATTACGGAGACGAAAGAAAGGAAGCCAAACACAGGATCCACAGGCATGTTGTTTCAATCGCCAACCGCTGTGCGTTGCTCGTTACTCTGTAGCTTTATTATTCATATTTTTCATCCCGTTAAAATCCGTTATCTTCATTTTACCTCTAAACTGCGTTACCTGTCGTGTATTCTGTCCGTATGCCCTGCGACACGGCCCTCCCCATCTGTTTTATGCTAGTTCCGCACACCATAGACGCGACCGAAATGCTATATTGCTGAGCCCTCGATAAGATTGCCGCTCTTCGGAGTGCCAGTTTCTTCAAACCCCACGTGCCCGGGGTGCCTCTGTCTAGCAGCGAAAGCATACTGACTGTTCGTTATAGTTTAATAAACTGATCGCTATCGTTTACGCTTGATCGGTTGGTTTTGCGGTAGGAATTTTCTCGTGTGTGTTCTGTGTGATTGGTTGGGTCGGGTGTAGATAATTACTGGGGCTAATAAGGAGCCTGCTTACATAGGTTCATACACTTTGGCTCTTTTGCTGCTTTGCTTTTGTAGTTTTTTACTTGCTTCGTTACACCTATCGGAATCAGTGCCAAAGTGTAAGTTAATCGCCACTCTTCTCTGCTAACGGGTAATTCTAGTTCCTGGCATGTTCCACTCCATAACCTTCGGCAACGCAAGATGAACGAATACGAGATCGGACGAGGCAATCAGACACGAGTGCCTCGCGAAAGATGGACCAGCATAGCTTTATAATCGGCAGCAAAGTCCTAAGCCTCCACATTAATCCGCCTAAGCCTACTAGACCGTTTAAAAGACTTACCAATGGTTCAACGAAAGCCGCCCAAATGCCTCGTCCCCCACTCAGAAGCCAAGATGAAAAGTGTGACCCGAAGTAGTTGAAGCCGGAAGTAGTTCCAATGGTGCATATACTGTTCTGTGTGTGTGTGTCGATTATTCAGTTTTACTGTCGGGTGAAACATTTAAACCTTCGATGTCACGATAAAGGATGACACAAATGTCGGATGCATTATGAACGGTAGGGGCGCAACTGAATGCGGCCCGTTTGCACACTAATGTGCGACAACTGTTGAATGTATGGCGAATGCGATGCGGGGTGTTCCTGTGTTTGATTTCGAGGATTCGAACATTGAGCATTGTCGGCACGGTCGGCACGGCCAATCATGCTTGCTTGTAGCAGAGTGTAATAATAATAGTACCACATACGGTAAAGTGGTTTTCAGTACACGGCACACGCCACACGACGCTAGTTATTCAAATAGGAAACGGGCTTCCCTCATTCTACATGGTCAGTGGTCCTTGCGCGGCTCGCTAGCGGGATTTCGCTTAATTCTACCACAAATTGTACAGCGGACATTCGTCGTTTCGATGCTTCTCCCTCCGTTTGTTTTATTCATAATCCCCCCGTGCTTAACGAGTTGTTTTTGTATGCTCGGTACATGAAGTTAGCACAAATTTAGTACAAATAGATTTATCACATCTTCCAGTGTTTGCCCGGGTCAGTTCGTCGAGTGCATGGTCGACCCCGGCGGACCCGCCAGAGCGGTGCCGTGGTTCCGCGGGCTGCACTCTACCATTCATTCGATACAGTTCTACACCACCTTTAGCAGCGTCCGAGGGTTTATATTTTATTATATTTACATTCCTATCTGGTTGGCTGGCATGCTGGCAAGCAAGTGTCTTACACCCCACCCCCTTAAACACACGGAAGGATCGGCCTAGCGCGCCTGTGGTACTGCATTGATCGGATGCATTGATCGGTACTGCATTGAAGCCGGTTTCTGGTTGGTTGCAGCCTTTTTTTGGTACCAGTTTTGGGTCACTGCCTAGTTGTTCCCTAGTTTTGCAAATCCATCGCAGCGGCACTTCACAAAAAAAGAACTACACATTTCACCCAGTCAGGGAATGAAGCTGAAACAAAAGCTAGCGAGATATAGCGAACGGAACTCCGAATTGCGATTAACCTTGAGTGTACTTTCGCTCCGAATGATCGATGCGCGCCGGCACTGCTACCTCAGGCCTGTTTAATCTACTGAGATCGTTTTTCTCTGTTTGACTTTTGGTAGGATGTTGTGCCGTGTGTAATGATTGCCCTAAGATTGCCATCATCTCAGAGTTTTGTCTCATTGCGCATCATCTCGTTAAAGTCGTTCGTAACTTTCGGTGCGCTTACTTTGTTTTTCTCTTTTCGGCTATAGAGGCTGATACGGTTAGCAGAGCAGAGGTGGAGAGTTAAGGAATGGTGCATATGGCGTACACTATTTCATATTTATTTCGCTCCACAGACACACACGCACGCACAAGCACACATACAAACCCACACACACACACACGCACGCCTCATCCAGTCGGTCACACACACAGGGAACGTGCTCGGGCACGCTCGACGAAGTACAGCATTTGTATTTTATTGTGTTCCATTTAGCTCGCTAATAAGTAGGCTTCGTGTATGCTACTATCCCTAATATATG
This sequence comes from Anopheles cruzii, assembly GCF_943734635.1. Classification (NCBI taxonomy): domain Eukaryota; kingdom Metazoa; phylum Arthropoda; class Insecta; order Diptera; family Culicidae; genus Anopheles; species Anopheles cruzii. Next base: position 75,635,365 of record NC_069145.1, on the reverse strand, counting down.
TCGCCGCCGCGTACTAACATGCACAATCCATAATATTTTTTGTTGCTTCTTCCCGCCGCTTCTTTCGGTTTTGAACCACTTTTTCCGTTTAACTTATCGCTTAATCGCTTCTCACGTTTGCCCTACGCTACGGGTATGTATAACTAAATTGAAGGAATTTCACATACGACTCCTGTAGAATGTACGTCGATACGACTGTCGAGGGCACTGTACTGTGTACTAGGCTGCTCGCGTGCATGCAAATGATTGGTGGTTTCGATGGGTGAACTGTAACCTTAATCTAACCACAGCACACCGCAGGCTGGTGGCAGGTTTGGTCGCTTCTCGATTTAGGCGGCGGAAATGAACGAGAAGCACAGATCGGGCAGAAGAGTGTGGTTGAGTTTTGCATTGGGATGGTCCTCTTCTTAGTAACCGAGTTTGGATATTCGATATCTACGAAATCTGATAGCGCCACGTATTCGTTTCGTCGACTTAATGCTACTTCCTGAACCATTACTACAAGTGAACCGTGTGTGCAGAACACGGCACGTCGGAGAAATAGGATTCCGGAGATGCTCCCTCTCCCTTTGCCCTCTTTCTTAATCAGTAGCCTCATACGGTTCGATTCTTTCACTAGTCGTCGGAAGAAGCTCCGCTGCATCAGGCTCGTCGGTGGAAGTGGAGTTGACCAAGTTCATCAGCATCAGCGGGTCTGATTGGCCGGCTGTCAGTGGCCGGTGGTGATACGACGCGTGGTGGCTCGGTGGAGGCGAACCGGCCGCTGACAGATCCGGATCGTCATCTCGCCCTGCCGCGGCCGCCGCCGTCGCCGAAGACTGTTCCGTTCGATTGCTGCTGCGACGGCGCTGTGCCACCATTTCTTCCAGCGCCTCCAGCTCTTCGTCGTTTTCTCGCGCCTCTTCGGCGTCGTCCAGATGGCCCCCGAACATCCCACCGTCCATGCTGTTGACACTGATTCCGGATGTTTCCATTATTACCGGCATCGTCGCAAGGATCGATTCCGTATCGGCTACCTGCCATCCTCGTTCCAAACCTGGTCAGAGAGTGCGCGGGCACGCGTGTGTGTCAGAGAGACATAGAGAGAGAAACGTAACGAAGCATTAGTGGCATGTTATCGGTAGCTTAAAGGGTAATAGAAGAAAATAATCATATTATCACATAGAACATCAACCCGTAAAACGCTCGCACTCGGCGTAAACGAAAGGTACCTGGTTGTTCGGAGTTAGATTAAAATAAACATTTCTACTAATTAAAAAGAAAACCACTTAAACCGGAAACACAAATACAAACGAAAGGGCAAGAGATAGAACAGAAAAAGAGACCACGAGACACAACAATGGCGGCGATGAGGCAGAGAACACAAAAACGGGACAAAATCGAACAAACGTGGGACAAACAGAACAAGAACCAACCGATAAGGAAAGTAAAACGGAATAGATCAAAACACAAAACCATATAACGAAGGACAAACACATGACGGCGACGCACCTGAAGGGGGGCGGGTGCCGCCGCTAAACGGGTAAGTGAACCAAAGAACAAAATGATTGCAAAAGAATACATAAAAAATATTCATACTCTTGTATTTCTCGTAATATTTCCTGGCATTTCCCTGGTGCTATATGATAAGCTTACACAAGACGAAATGATGTGGACCCCTCCCGTGAGAGGGCGCTCCGGGCGCCACTATATGATCGATATCTGTCTGTTTCGTTTTTCGTTTTCGGTATCGCTTTTCCTAGGTTCCATTTATTTACTCTTTCTGTTGACACACATCATCCGCCTGTAATCCGTGCACTGGCCGCCGCCTGCACTGCTTTTGCGCCGTGTACTACAAATATATTTGGGATGTCGACACCTGGTCGTGTTATCATTCGTGTTATCGTTCCATTTATTTGTCACTTTTTTCTCCGTTACATACAAGATTCGCTTTTCTCCGTATCACGCGCACCGTGTGCTGAATATGAACGCCGATTGACCGGTCGTCAAAATGATACCGTATACTAGAAGCAGCTATTGTTTCGCTGCACGCTGCACAACACGCGATCGATGTGCATTTTGTTTCCCCCCTACAGCGCGCGTAGCTTGTGGCACACGGTACTACACATTTATATACTTTATAGATAGTATATAAATGTGTATATATACGCTCTGTATTTGCTAACTTTCTTCTCCTAATCAATCTCGTTACGTTTGGCCACAAGCCACACACAGACAGGGGGAATGTGAGACCATTTTGGTTGCCGTTGGGGTTTCTTTCCGAATAGAATTGCATTGGACTCGGCACGGGAAACGGCACAACGCGAAAAGGGGAAGATTTTTTGGAAGAGATTTCGTTCTTTCGGAGTGTCGGCAGAGCAAGGCCGAACGGCTGTTGCTCAGTCAGTCTATTGTTATGCGTCCGTCGGTCGGTTCTGTCCTTCGTGGGGACGGGACGTTTTGTTGCTCTCTTTCGCGGGGGAAAGTGAACCAAAACTGGAGCGCTTATCGGGCCACACTTATCGTTCGCTAAGTCACAGAGCAACAAACTATTGCCAAGGAGATAGGACCCATGCAACAGAGCGGCGCGCGCGATCGGCCACTTCCGTACGGCGCTCCGTCTGCCCTGCGGTGTTGCGCTTTACGTATGCACATTATGGTAATCGTTCGAGTGCTGAGTTTCGTGTGAGTGTGTGGTGACGGTGTTTATATTAACATTCGTGGACGTTAATTGTTTAAGAAAAAAAAAAACGATAGAGAATGGCATGTTGTGCACACTGTTTAGTGCTGTTGCGTGTGGGTTGAAATATAAGAGAAAAATAAATGAAGACAGCTAGAGAAACTTAGGCACGATGAAACGAGGCGTTACGGTACTCTATAATTAAATATGATATTTTATGAAAAAATAAACATAACATTGCCGGGCCCGGGCTGGGCCGGGCGGTTGCGGTTCTTGGTTGATGAAGAGCAAACCAAACCTATGCGGTTTACATACACTAAACCAGGAGAGGGAATATGCTGGAACCCTGCTGGGTAGGATGAGGCTGATACACACAAATATGAACGATGCGACGATAATGCGATGACGATGACGATAAGTGAGAAGTAGTATATAGAGACGAAACACGAAACATAGGGGGGCACAGGCAGCAATGTTAAAAAAGGTCAAAGAAGGAGAAATGTCTACTAACTGGCCGAGTGTACAGGAACATGGTGGTGTAGGTGGTTGGCTTTGGCCGATAACGATGCAGCCGCCGACGCGGTGAGCGGATCGGACATGGACCCGATCGCGGCCCCAATATCACCCGTCACCGAGCCAGAGGACGTCAGGGCCGTGGCCGACTGTACCTTGCTGGCGGCCCCGTGCATCTTCAGCTGATGGTTCCGCAGCGTGTCCTCTATCATTGTAGCTATTTTGTCACGATCGACCTACAACGAAACACACGGCAGAAGAATGGATGGCAACACGAAGAAAGGGAAAAGAGTGATCAAAAATGAATTAATATCCGGGAAATGGCCCAATCGGACTGAAAAAAATATTTTATGTCTATCGAAACACGTTGGCCATAGTTACTTCATGAATGAATCCTAAGTGTACTAGCTCGTGCGAAAGCGTTACGGCTGAATCGTCCGGCGAGATGGG
>NC_069145.1:75564243-75626743 GCF_943734635.1 Anopheles cruzii | reverse complement strand
GCAAGGCCGGTGACCAGCGCAACCGCACGCCGCCTTAAACCTCCTACAAAGAGCTCAGAATAGCACGAGGTCAGTGAAGTTGAAGTTTTAATGAAGCGCGCGTAAAGGAGAAACGGAAGTCCGTTGCGGTCTTCTGGGTGGACCACTCCACAATCTGGCCTTCAACTTCAGAAAATGGGCAAAAGTTGGATGCGTACGCACGACGGGGATGATGATAAACAAAGCTTCCTGTAACCGTGTGCAACGCGAGACGGGTTCTCGCACGTGACCCGTGAGGGTTCGTGCGGTGGGTGTGCCGATGTTCGATGGCAGTCCAGGTCGCTCTGTTTATCTCCGGCGCTATCTCGACATTGACCACGAAACGCATGCGGGAGAGGCGTCTCTCGACGTTCGTTTTGCTGACCGGATAATTGGCTCGGAACTCGAAAGTTCCTCCAAACGTCTAGAAGGCCCTCCGCCTTCGTTCTGGCCTTGAGAAAGGGTCATCGATGAAGACGATCACGAAGAGGCGTATCATTTGCGCAGAGCACGTTGCTCGATAAGCGTGTGGCGCTCGCGCACGCTGGCGGCGTATAATTAAATAGGCTGCGGATTGGTGTAAATGTAACCACCACCATCAACCGAGCGCGACGACCACCGGAGAAGGGCAGGGTGGCCGCATGATTACAAGTGTTTGGAGCGGAGGTTTCTGAAATGCGCCACAATCGAAACGCGACGCTAGAACCTTTCAACCCTCCTCGCGCCTGTGTGTGTTGAGCATTTATTGTTTGATGATAGTACAGTTGGCCGCGCTGCGTCATTAGGCCGCGCGTTGTGCGCACTATGGGTGCGCTGGCTCAAACCGGTGGTCACCGGCAAACGCTGGTGTGACGCACCGAATCCTCTCTGATCGTGCTGGTGAATAGTGTCCCGATAGTGGAGGTCACCCCTCAACGCATCTGTCAGGCAGCTGTCATTCGATTCACAACCGTAAACTTCGTTTGCAAAAGACTTTACTTTCACCCGAGGCCACGTTTGTTTTCTATTTATCTTTTCCCGCAGACTCAGAAGACACCCACAAACCTATCAAGGCGGTCAGAGCCGGGTGTTGCACTTGTGGGCAATTTATAAGAAAATTGAACTGCCGTAAATCCCGTCCAAAAGCTGACGACGACGACGACGATAATTACTCGCGCGCGGTGGGTGGATTGTGGCCAGCCGCGGTCGCGAGATCGTTTATCGCGCGTTGTGGCGGCGCCCGGACCGTCCGGTCCGGGACATTTGCGCGCCAGTAAATCACGGCCACTCGAGCGTGTGTTTGGTGAAGGCGAATCAAGGCTTGGTACGGCGACACGATAATCGTTGGCAACTATTTGTTTAATCACAGACCAAACAGACACCGATACTGGCAGCTATCGAAGAGTAGTGGCGACGGCGGTGGCCACAAGTGTTTCAATGTCGGCTCGAGTGCGCTGTCAACATGTCGTCGGCGTCATCGTCGAGATCTGCTCTCTGACTGATGCCATCGGTTGCGTAACAAAAAGGATACACACGTATGAAAGGACATATCCGGGTGATCCGTTCGCGGGGCAAATGGAGACGCCCAGTAGGTGGTCGCATTTTGGTTCATTAAATAGACCGACCGATTCGGTCCCGGAATTGCGTACTACGGAGGGGGCGCTCGAGCATACGAATTTTAGATTAGATTTGCTGCGGAAATTAATTGTTTTGATTCATCGATTAGCATCATCATAAATGAGTGATAAGAGGGGCACACAGAGACAATCGAAGCTCACCGCCAACTGGCCGGGCCGATTAATGTTTTATGTAACGAAATCGTCACACATAATTTCTGTGAGCAACAAGATGTGTGGGTTGTGTGTATACGTAATGAGGCGCAAAGACTAAATTCGCCATTATTCACGTTTCACCTGGGTCCCGTCCCGGGCGGTATTAAAGCTGAACCATTGGGCTTCCAGCATACGAGGGCTGTTCAAAATGTTTTGCGACATTTGAATTTCTACGGGCTACGTATAACCGATTTTCGATATTTTTGCGTTAGCGTTAGGTTGCGTGGCGTTAGGTTGTTACACATGTCAGTGACTTATGGTGAACAGTTCGGCCATTTTGAGTAATCAGTCAATTTTTGACAGCTGTTTTACTGTGCACGTGTCTTGGCTCATCGTTGACTTTTCTCTACTCCGAAAAAAGGATGGTGCAGAATCTTTATCAAATTTTGTGAGAAAAACGAAATAAGGAGCTCAGACGTAATCGAAATGTTGACTGTGGCTTATGGTGAAGCTATTAAGACCAAAACCAGCACTTATCGTTGGTTCAAAAAATTTTCAGAGGGCCGAGAAGATGTGAACGTCGAAAAGCCAAGTTTTGCCAAATGTGAACAGTTTTGCTTACAGTTTTCTTCGATTGCAGGGTCGTGTGGCATCATGAGTTGTCGTCAAAGGATAAAATGGTCGATAAAGAATATTTCCTGCAAGTTATGCGCAAATTCGTCCGAAGCAATCCGTCACAAGCGCCTGAATCGTGGTTTCTGTGGGAATTTTTTACCAAAACAACACTCTAATAATGCCAAAGCCACTATATTCTGCAGATCTGGCCCCCTATGACTTTTACTTGTTCTGGAAACTGGACGAGGCCTTGAAAGGACGACGCTACGCTACGATTTGAGAGATAAAGACAGCTTCGAAAATGAGCCAAATCTTGTCCAAACAAAACAACTGTCAAAAACTGATTGATTCTTCAGAATGGCCGAACTTCTCACCATAAGTGACTGACATGTGTAGCAACCTAACGCCAAATCGAAAATCGAACATACGTAGCTCGCGTAAATGCAAAATTATCAGTACTTTTTTAACACACCTCGTATTTCGCGGTGAGGTGTTTCTGCAGTTATTTTGCCGCGTTTATATTGATTACCGAAGTGCATCGAGCGGGGAAAGAGCATTTGTCACAATCACTTTGGCCGCCACCCACAAAAAAGAGGTTCCCCGGTCGCGGGTGCGCCCTTTTTGATGCAATTTAAATTGGATGTGACCGGTGGCATATTAATCACCGATATTCAACACCGACCGCATTCAACAGGGCAGGAAACGGGACTTCCGCACACGCATGAGTCACAGGGCTGCCGTTTGTTAGGTCGGAATCGGAATGTGTTGCCTTTACCGGTTCGAAATCCAATGTTGCCTTTACCGGTTCGCTTTTTAAGCTCATCGCGGCGGCGGCACCACATTAAAATGGTCATCACGGAGCGCGCACGCGAACTAGGCAGCGGATTTGTACCATCATTAACCGTTGTTATATGTAAAATAGGTTAGCGCGTAGGATTATTAATTATTGGCACCCGAAATAGGTGGCCCCCCCACTTGCCAGGGGGCCCATATTACGCCGAGTGACCCTTTGTTTTTGTCTAATCATAAAACCGGCCAAATAATGCTCAGTGAAAATCTCACTTCGCTGATACGGCACCGGCAGGGGACTTCACAGGGCTTCGGCACTAGACACTTGACAGTTGTTCGCCAGGCGTCGAACAAGTCAAGGGCATGCGCTCCTATCACCCGTTAGCAACCGGCGGCAAGGCTAATAAAACATTGTTTTCGAAAGATCACTTTCGAACGGTTAAAAAGCAATTAATTTTAATTGACGCACCCTCATTAGGCGCACAAACACAGAGGTTGGACGTCGCACTCTCTATTGCTTCATGGCGACATGGGAGTTGCGGTCCCAAACGTTGAGCAACGAGCGGGTTGATTCGAAAAAGATAGATGGCCAACGGCCGATGCCATCCGTTCTTATGCACGTTGGCTCTGGTCCCGTGGTTTTGGGGCCACAAAATCAATTAATGAGGGGGACGGAGGGGGGGTCACGGGACACACGGGACAGCGGGTCAGTACACGGTTGGCTCGAATTTAGGCCAACGGAGGACGCGGTGGCCTAAAATTGGTGGTACAATCTAAATACTAACCTCTCTCGCTCGGCGTGCCGTTGGCTGGTCACCAGCATCAGCGTCGCTTACCGCATCAATCATTGGCGCCAATCCTAGCCGGTTCCCTTCCTCCCCACCCCGCATCGTTTTGCGAGATAATAAGCCGTGAAACGGTTTCTTTCGTTTTTTTTCCATCCCACCGCATGTCATTTAAGTTCTCATTGTCATTGTGTTTGACATTCTTGGCCCAGCGCCGCCGCCGCTGAATCGGACTCTCGTCGTCATGATGATTGCAGCCGCGCGAATGGGATGGGATGCCATTCCGTATCCGCCCCGAACAACGACACATTGTGTACCGGCCACCACACAACTGGGGCCCCACCTAGGCCGCGGCCTGTGCTACTACTGCTGCTGCGTAGTAGTCCCGTACGCGGCGGGACTATGATCGCATCTAATACCTGACACGTATATGCTACACTCTAGAGTGCGCCGCGTATACTGTCACAATTTGTTTTGCTTCACATCGGCCGACCGAGAGAGGCCGAAAGAACGGGTGCACATGCTGTCCAAGATGCCACACCACACTCTGCGTGAACGGATAGAAGGACAACAGAAGAGACAAGAACTCACGCATCCGTCGAGTGAAGAATGTAACGTGTTCACAGTCGAGCCGAAGTCATTGTCGGCCGGTCAAGGATTACTAGCTCTTCATTCCAAATCTGTGTGGTGGTATTCTCGATGACAACTCGGTACAACACCGGCGGCTATGCTGGCTAAAGTGCACAGCACTGACAGACGAAGGAACGTAGCAACCTTCGCACCACATTAAAACGAAACGTCACACCCGAGATGCAGGTATTTTTTTTTTTCATTTCATTTCGTTTATTAAATTGGTCGCCGGTGGCTTAACAAATTCAAGCTTACATACTAAGTTCTTAAATACTTGAGATTTGAGACTTTATCAAACGTAAAGGACGCTCTCTCGGAGCACTTAACGCTAATTGAAAACTGCTTCAAAACATTTCTTTGTTCCGTTTCGGAGTCGTGATTCCCATAAGAAGTTTGTAAGAAAAACAGTCAAGGCGGCGCCGACCGAGGTAGTGACCCAACTTACGAGCGGACGGCAATGGCACGGCGGGGCGTCGCTGCAAAGTAGTACGCTGCTCCTCTCTTATCAGGCCCGTTATCATAGAAGAGCGTGAAGCTCGTAAACCTTTTTCTTCCTGCTCTCCGTCCGTTTCCGAGTGCCGGAAGCGTTTTTGTTGTCGGGACATTCCCGTGGGTTTTGCGTTGATACGCCAAACGACAAACACGGAGTATATCGCCAGCCAGGCCGGCCACTACACACGGCCGGAGGAGGGGTCCGGTCCGGGGTAGTTACGCGAGCGTGAGTATTCCGTTTTTCTTTTTTGACGTGACAAAAATCCACCATCATCTTGAAACATAAACACCCGACCCGGAAGGCCTTTGATAATACCTTTAACTTTATGTGGCCCCCATCATTTTGTGGATTGCACCGGGCGCTACCGGTTGGCGGCGAGTAATCAACGCGGGAAGACACCAACAAACACCCGTTTTTATCGCTTCGGAGGTTAACGAAACAAAAAGGTCTTGAAAAATCCCCGATCCGCGAAGTGTACGAAGGGATTACGAGCAAACAAGCAACACTACGCCACAGCACACAGCAGAATCTAGCAAACTGTGTGGAAACCCGATCGCGACCCCCGTATGGAGAGGATGGTGCTCCGGAAGATCGTTCTCCATTTCGCAGTTTGGCATCCGGTGCCGGGACGGTACAAACAAAAAACAACGAACGGAATGTTTGCCCAGATTGTCGGCCAGTATGGCGGCGGCGGACCCCACAGACTCGCATCCACCTCCGCCTAGAATTCCACATGGTCACGTTTCGTGCGGACCGGAATTGCAATTGGAAGTCGGCCGCCGGTTGTGACGCATCGTTTAGATAAATGGCGCGCAATGGCCGTCGCTGGTCGGGTCTTATGAATGGAACACCCGAACGGGGCGGGGAGAGATCGTTTTACTGTTACTTTCCACCGCGCCGAAGGCCACCGAAACCACCGAAACAAACAAGCATTTTCGCATAAAATACTTCGCACAAATATAAATAAATCGCCATCGTTTAACGACGCGTGAGCGCCAAGGATGATGACGGCGACACGCGCGGCTCTGTGGCGGCGTATTGGTGTTCGCCAAAAGCTGAAGCTGTAAAAACGGAACGCATCAAAACGCGGTGGATTTTGTTTTAGTTTCGGAACCAACACTCGTTGGATCCATTTTATGGGAATCCATACGTCCATTCGCTCAATATGCTGTCACGTTCCACGCACGTTCCGCGTTCGAACCTTTCGTTCGTGGAGAACATTCGTATCATACGGCGCGCGAAAATTAACATATCTTAATCTGCGACACCCCATGAGATCCTGCACCATCCACATTCCATTGATCATTCGGAGCACCATTAAGGTTGACTTATCGGAATGTTAGTTTAAATTAGACCCGATATGATGATCAATGCTTAACCATCGTGCGGTGCCCCTATGTGAACCTACTAGGTTGTTCAATAAATTCGGAGCCTCGATAACAAAGAGCTGTTACAAGCCTAATATTTTTTTATCATATTGGTACACTGTTCATATAAACGTATTTGAAGTTTCATTTCAATCGGTCACTTAATTTTTTTTACAAGTCATTTAGTATAGACATCAAGTATCGTAGAGTGATTGAATTTTTATTTTTGGAAGGTTTAAAAACAAAGGAGATTTTTGAACGAATGTTGAAAGAGTATAAAAACTCTTCACCTTTAATTAGGAGGTTTAAAGGGGGATTTCTGAGTTTAAACGTGGTCGTACTAGCCTTTAAGACGATCCATGTCAAAAACGTCAACAACCAGACACAACTGAAATTGTAATAGAAAAAATATCGGATATCGTATTGGAAAATTTAAGAAATGATTTAGTATAAGGCCTAGCCATCTCATTGAGCAGTTCAATAGACCAATATTTTGACTGAAGTAATGTGTTTCAAAGAAACAAAATGGAACAAAAACGCATTCGAATGCAAGTTTCTTGGCAACATTTACAGCATTTTCGAAAGGATAAAGTGGATTTTGTGCATTGAATCATCACTATGGATGAGGGTTGGGTCTACCATCATGATCCTGAATCAAATCAAGAGGCTTAAGAGTGGTTTTAACTTTTTTCTTCGGCTCCGAAACGAGTTCGTGTCCAGAAATCAGCCAAGATGATTTTAGCATCAGTTTTGTGGTATGCGAATGGAATATTGTTAGTGGATTACTGGCAAATTGATAAAACAATAAATTTTGATTACTTTTGTAACATTTTAGACCAACTGAAAGAGAAAATTCTTGAAAAAAAGACCCGGTTTGCAGAAGAAAAACATCCTCTTTCATCAGGGCCTTGCACCGAGTCACAAGAGCATTTTGAAAATGGCAAAAATCCATGAACTAAAGTTCGAATTGTTGAAGTATCCACCGTATTCACCAGATTTGGCCCTTAGCAACTTCCATCTGTTTTCAGACCCAAAAAAATTGTATTGGAATTTGTAAATTGGAGTCTCCTAGGAACAAGTCTATTGATATTCAGGAAGGCCATACTGAATAATAAAGTGTATTTCAAATCATAAAAATTTGTTTTTCTTATCGAGGCTCCAAATTTAATGAACAACCTAGTGTTTTTCGTGGAATGCAAAATCGCAATAAATGAAGATCGGGAGGTTTGTGTTTGTTTGTTTTCGAGAATTTGAGTGTTCCCCGAAACCCAACTAGATTTCAACCCAACAGAGCAGCCACTCGACCTTACCGAATGCGTCCGCCAAGGATTATTGCTCTACTTTCACCGTTCGCCTGTCTTCCTTTACGATCGTTGCACGAGACAATAATGGTTTTATTGTAAGAAAGCGGCCTCCCGCCTTCTAACCATCGCCGCGAACGTCGACCGTTCTGGGACTGCACACGCGCCACAAATCAGGTTTGATGCACAGCTGCCGTCGGATGTCTTCATCAGTCCGGGCTGATATTTACCGCAACAACACGCCAGCATCGCTACGCCGTGAGGTGGAAAACTCACGTCCACGGCGCGCTCGGCACTGTAGATGGCCAACAGAACGAACGGAAAAAAGGAAGCAAAAAAACATGTGCCATTTTTCTCGACTCCCATATGCGCCAGACCGTCGTCGTGTCACGCTGCATTGCGCTTCTGATAAAAATCGCATCCCCGAGGCTCGGGCGCACCACAATAAAAAACTGCAGAGGTCCAGAGCGAGCAAGCGTGAGTGAGAAAAACTTGTTAATTTCCTCACGATTTGCGCCATGCTGCCAAGGTCACCTGGTGCCTCCTGGTGGCGTAAGGTACTTCGCACACGGACGCGACACCGGCACGTCGTGGCCAAAAGTAAAACAGAGTGCAGAAAGAGAAGCCGCAGCTTCCACAGTTTGATGCATTTTGCAGTGCAGCGCTGTCGACCGAGAGGACAGACTGGCCCTTTGGGAATCCACTGCCCGCTCCACCGATGGCACTCGGTCGAGATTTACGTATTATTATTGTGACACCCGGGGGTTCGCGCTGGCATCGAGCGGCCAGTTAGCGAGACCCCCGCGAGACAAATGTGTCGTAAATGGCGTCGGCGCAAATAATGATAATTAGCAGGCGCTCGTCACACGACGTTGGCAGAAGAAAATTGTCCCCACTTGTGTCGGGTGTCCCTTTGGTGTCCTTTGTTTGGAGCCACATCTTGTGCGGTGAGAACCGTGGTTCGTTTCGTGGATTCCAAGAAGTTTAACGGGATCAATGAGTTCTACACACCACCAACACACATAGACGCGTACGAAAGTTGTAAAATTGTGACGCTAATTTATGCACATAGCGGGCTCTGTCATACTGCGCCGTCCATTTTACGACCACCGGTCCCCGGTCCGGTTCTTTGGGTTGGAAAGGAACCCCGAGTGTACCCCGAGAGCGTACCATAAATCAGCCGAGCGCTCTAAAGGGTGCACCAACACACCAACAACTCGGCCCAAAAGCCGAGAGAACCGTTATCGAGAGTCCGCTAAATCCGGGGACTGGCTTGTGTCGCGGTTTTGGAATTTGTGTGCCACAGCATAACTTCCAATCAAATCAAATCCACAAACAGCCCACGAGGTCGATGGTCCGCTGCTGCTAGAAGCGCCAAATGGAACGTATTCAGGTCCGTTTGCCGATTCGAAGGTAAAATGACCGGAGCGCGGACTCTCGGACGGACGATCGCAACCACACGCAGATCTTCCCTCCGCAGCAGAGGTCAATGACGGAAGAACTGCGGGCCACATCGAGAGATGTAGGCCTCTCGATCGCCTTGAGTTCGCGGCCACAACACACGCACGCGACACACGTAACCGGTAGTAGCGGTAATATCGATTCGGAACCAGTTTCTGACTAGGCGCTGCGCTGCGCTATGCAGATCCTTGAGATGTTCCCCCCCGTCCGCCCGTCCGTCCGTTGAGGCGTGTGAGTTCATGACCGAAGCGGGCGCGCGCGGAAGCTTACGGAAGTCGCTGGTGGCGGTTGCTAAACACCCGATCTCCGATCGATCTGCAGCACAGAACAATCGCAGAGATCGATGGCTGTATTTGATTCGGGTGGCCTGTGTGTCCTTCGAAGTGGCCAGAACCCCCATACGCACCATGTACGGAGACTCACGACGTCCGAGGGGTTCTGTCGTCGGGCACTGATCGATCTCCATGGCCTTCCAGTGCGGGTCTATTCAAACATCATTCTCCGTTCTTGGGACCAACTAGGGAGACTGGAATGTCCCCTGGATTGGGCCACAACAGGTTATTGACGGTGTGTGGGGACCCCGCAGACCAGCAGCGTGGGTTCGTGTCTCGGCTCGGCAAGATTGATCTGCAGCCCGTGAGACAGAAATGTGCATACATTAACACGCTCCAGGACACGGCCTACATAACTTTCGACCGTCGAGTACGTCTCGAAGCAAAAGCGAAACTTTCTGGTCCCCGCGGACTCCCCGGAGGTGCAGCACTCCGAAACCGTGCATCGAGCATTGCGGTCACAGCGTACCAGAGAGTCTCTGGTCGAGGGAAAATGAAACTGGAAATAGATAAGCCTTACACACACACACCACATCACCATCGTAGTGTCGAAAATCAAATTTATTGCCCGCCATCAACCGACCCCCGTGTGTGTGTAGGCGCTGCGCGGCGTGTTAATTTAGAGCGATGAAGAGAGCGCTGAAAATAGTTATTAAAATCGACCATCTATTGCGCCGCTTGTAAACTGAAATCGGGCGCCTTTTAATGCTGCACCACCCCCGGGGAGAGCTCCGCGCCGAAGCGACGCGGATTCCCTCTTAAGCTTTATAATAAAGAGAGCGCAACTCACTTTTCCTTTATTTACCAACCGCCGATTGAAGGGGGTATAAATTATGCTCCGTCGATGGCCCCCTCATATATGTATAGGGGGGGAAGTGTGAAATTAGATGTGTCCGGTGGGCAGGCTTTATAGCAACGAAAGCCTACCATGCCCGATCGGTGAAATGGGTAAGCCGCGAGTGGTACCCTTTAGCCCTTCGGAGTGTCATCTTCTGGCAAAGGTGCCGCATCTACTGGCCGGACACGGCGAAGATTTGAGCGGCCAGCGGCTAAAAGGTAAGCAAATTAAGCTCGACAAACACCGTGGGCGAAAGGTCAACCATTATGCCAATGTTTATCAGGGCTAGGCGTAGGATTTACGAGTTACAGACCGTCCGACAGGCGAATGTATCTCGCTCGTGCATCATCACCGATGGACCGCCAGGCCAGGTGCACGACACGAGCGTTGGCAACAGCCTCAGGAGTCCCATAGGAAGCCTTTTTTGCTTCTTCCCCAGGGCTTCCCGCGTCCAATGGCGTCAATGGAGGGGATGTGATCAGATTAACATCCCCCTTTGGTGTCGATTATTACGGAAAATCTCCGGTCGATCGATAACCGGGTGAAATCGCCGCAGTCCTTACAGGAACGTGATACACCAAAGAGCGATGACGATAGTCGCCTGAAACAATAGTGCCCGGAGTGCTCTCCTCCAACTGGTGCTTGGGCCATTGATTGTGACACGAAGGAGAGTCGGGGAAGCTTATATTTATCACTGGCCACCGCCACCAACATGCTAATCAGCAGTTTAGCCGATACGAGCCGAGCATTGTCACCGATACAAGCTCTCTCTCTCTCTCCCTGTGTCCGGGGTGAGTGGGTTCGAGGTCGAATGGCATCAGCTGAGTGGTTGACAGGATAATGGAAGGCTTCATTGTCCGTTCTGTTCTCTCGATACCTCGTGAGTTAATCTACGGGACTTACCCAGAGACAGGCTAGTACTGCCCGAGAGATCTTTTCCTATCCCCAACAAAACAGGATCCAATTTTCGCGATAAGGTCCTCTTTTCGGGTAGCATAAGCCCACCGTCGAGTCGACGTCGGAGCAAAAGCACAGTCCAATATCAAATAGCATCAAATGGTTCCTGCTCCGGGTCCTTCCGTTTCGGACCGCTCATTTGCTGCCAGACACATTAAAGGGCCTTCCCCGTCGTAGACACTTTTTACGACTGTCCGCCGTCGCCGCCGCCGCCGTCCATCGGCCTAACGCCCCACTGCTTAAGCATATCGATTTTTGGCTCCCGATCCGATTCCGAATCGTTGGCCGCCGGAATATCCGAAAAATAGTCTACAACACATTCGGCGGCCCATAAGACGAACCGTGCGGGGCGCGACAAGGGCCTCCTTTAGGTGTTGGGGGGCCGGGCCTGGATGTTATTTGGGCCCGTCGGTTGTTGTTTGGCCACCGTCCAAATCGGTAATCGACGCCGAATGATGCGGCGGCCAGCGACGCGCGCTCGTCGTAAAGTGGAGCCGCCGAACATCTTCAAGGGGGATGCAGCATAAAATGAGCACGGAACGAGGGAAAAAATGGGGACAACTAAACTGCTTTGCACCGGGGAAAGGGCTTTGGTAGTTTTTGGGGAAGGCGACAACACCCCGAACGATGGCCTCGGCAACATAAAAAGAGCGATCCACATTCCAGAGGACCGCCGCGCCGCGTCGTCAGCCAGCGAGAGCCTAATTGGCGGTCACAGACGATGCGTCGGGCGGTTGGTGGGTTGACACTGACTGACTGACTGAGGAAGGATGGGATCGGAAAGCTATCGCCGGAGACAGGCTGGAGCCAGCCGCCGGCGGACACTAAAAAACACACACTCCGTCTGGGGACCTTGTCCGGCGTGGCAGAAAGGAAAAGTTCACAGCAGACCTATCTCAGTGCGAAAGGAGTTGGAAAAGCATCGTTCTTTGGCCGGCAGCGGACTACATGGTACACTGTTTGAAGTATGTTCGATAGCTAACTAGGTTTTAAGAAAAAACCGATGCAGCCAATAGATATGGCCTTAGTTAGTAAAGTTAGTTATGGAGTTAGTAACATAGTTTGACCTTATAGGGGTTTCCCTTTTCAAACGCAAAAAATTTCATGCAAATCGCTCTTGTTTGTCAGTAGGGTTAGTACCGGTGTTACAGCCGCCTGAATCGCTGAAATTCCATCATAAAGGATCCTTTCATGGCCCATAATTTGAGCTTAGCGAATAGCGAATCGAGCGTCCTTTTGGTCGTCTAATAATTCATGCGGAACAAAACGAAACTAAACTCTTCGGTTCTTCAAATCATTACGTAAATTTTTCCAAATAGTGTCTTTGCTTGTGTTACATTCCTCAGCCGACTTCCTTAAAGTGAAAATTCCATCCACATCACGAATTTTATTCGAGCAATTCTGAATGATTTCAATCTTGTGGACAACCAGACGTTTCATCGTCTTCCAAGTAATTACGATTCTCTCGAAATACTTTATGCTCTGCTCTTGCTTTTCTCATACACTAATCACCACGATCTTGTTGTAACAAATGATAGATTTCCGTACATGTGTTTTATTTTCAGGTTAGATAGGTCAGGTCAGGATTTTAAGATTTTACATGTACATGTGTTTTATCAAGTTTAAAACCAAATTTCATACCTTCTGGAAATTTGTTCTATGTTTACTTTTTTAAAAACACGTCATAAGCCTACTGACACATAACTTTCCAAACTGTCATCTGATTTGCATGAAGTGGGATGGAAAGCCGATGTGAACTAGATCAGTGGCGACTAGATGTGAACGAGATCAGAGCAAGACACACATCGTGAAGAAGTTCGGCGATACACCGGTAACTTCTGCTCAAATTTCCTGCGAAGTTGCTTCTTTTTGCGTACATCCTGACGATGCTGCCTCAAGCAGAGTGCAGCTGGACGCCGCACGCGAAGGTTACCGTGCAAAGTAAACGAGGAACATGAAACAAACACCCCATCGTCCCATCATCCATCGAACCGTGCCTGTCGAAGCGGAAAGCAATTCCCTGCCCTTGACTTGCCGTTGGCCACACACGCGCGCGCCCCACACACGAGACGACCCTCTGCGGGGGGACCAGACCACCATCCCACCCTCTGCGACGCGCCAAAACCCGCGAATTCGCGGAGGTTTTTGGCTATTTTTAAAGCGACAAACGGAAAAGGTTTGCTTTCCGTTGCCACCCCCCTCTCGCGTGGTGCATATACGTGGTGTGTGTGCAAGGAGGGAAGGCGGCGGCACTGTGTGCTAAATATGGTCCCCGTACCAGGACGTTCCCAGACTCTAGCCGTCGAGTGACAATGTTCGCAAAAGTCAACGTCTGAGAGGAGTTTGACAGCGCGCGTCAAGTCGTCGGTCGCGAAGTCGTCCGCGTAGCAGATCCCATTTCCCAATCCCGTTCAGAATCCAGGCACCGGACACCAGTCCGAGATACCCCTTCAAAACTCCAGATGCCTTAATCCAATCCATTGTCCATCGGAGGCGAGGCATCGTCGTTCATTGGCGCGCTAATTCTTCCGCCACAGAACACGACCGCGAAGGCCGGACCCCGCGAGCATAACGTCGTCGGAGGAGCACCCACACGTGCGTGCGCGTTGCAAGCGACGGCGGCGCCGATTCCGCAGACAACCGCGTCACGGGGGATGGTTTCGCACTATTTTTAGAAAGGTCTGGTTAGCGCACGACATGCCGCTGCTGCTGCTGCCACGCAGACCCTCCGAAGCAGACTGCCGCTCTGGGCGCGTCTCAAGAAAGCGAGGACCTGAGTCGCGGACGGCGGTTTCATGCAAAATTTACGCCCCACCCGGCGGTTGGTGGGGTGCACGCCATCAGCGACACCCCATCATTCGCACCTTTCCGGAAAGCCTGTTGTCGCCACTGGCGCGCGCGCCAACCGTTGCGAATTTTGATGTCTCCTGTCACAGTGTTTTGGGTGCTGCCGGGTGAAATAGTCGAAATTTTACGGCCAGCCCCATTATTGGCCAATTAAGACCCGCTTCTGCACGCTTCGCCGCGCCGCCCAGGCCCACGAGTTCGGGGCGATATTTATGACGGGCCAGCCGGATTCTGATACTGCGAGTCCTCGAGTTCCGTCGGTGTGGTGCTACAATGTAAGGTGCCTGAGAAGTACAACGACCTCAGCACCGCCTTCGGTGGCACACAGACCTCAGAGCAGAGAGCGACACTCTCAAGATGACAGGCGGCTGGCGGATCCGCCAGACGGTTCTCAAGTGCGCCGCATGCAGATTCAAACGTCCCGCCGGAGTCGCACATGGAGGTGGATTTGCGTGGCGCCCGGCATCAAGAATAGGTACACCATTCCACACCCTATGGCCGATGGGCCAGCAGCAGAGAGGTCTAGGCATAATGCATAGCTCTCGCCATGCGAAATGCGGAGGATTGCAATGTTTATAAATCACTCATTGGGGCAAACCCTGCGCATTCTTACGCCTACGGGCCCCGGCCGCTTTTAAGCCGATTGGCAACCGGGGATGGGAACTAGGAATGGGAAACAGGAAAAACCAGACCAAGCGAAAACGGCCGTCGATTATGGCGAATCCTGACTAGGCGCGCGCTATGCGATCGTTTCGTTTAATGAGCTCGACGAAGGTGGAACTGGACTTCGGGAAAGGGACCCATTACTCCAACCGTACACCACCACGCTCGGCTGTACGAAAGCGGCCGCGAACGTGCTCTAAATGTCGACGAGAGAGCGCGCAATAAAGATTTTATTTACGACCATCCGGTAAAAGTCCTGCCCAACACGACACGATAGTTTTCCGGTTGCCATGGCGGCGGCGCGCCTGCATTCCTGGCAAAGTTGACATTATTGTGTAACGAGAAAATCAAATAATGTTCCAATCATAACAGGCGCAGAGGCTGTCTACTGTCAGACCAGGCTGTTCGTTGCTTTGGTAGGTTTAAGGACTTAAGAATGGAACAAAGTAGCGCATCGAAATTGAATACATCCAAGCAAACAACGTCGAGACGGCTGTCGCTTCGCTTCGTGCACTTGGAAGTGGAAACACATATCTTTTCCATAAACAACGTTCTTAGCGTGGATCAAGAATCGTCCCCGGAGGAAAGACCATTTTGGTACGAGTGCGCTGCGCTGAGGACTGGCAAACGTGGCACGGCTTTACGGCTCCGACACCTTCGATCTTGCTTGCAGGCGACTTGAAAGCGACCAGCGATGAAGGATTTGCAGGGTGCGAACAAAAATGGAACCCAAGGCTCCGGGAGATCGAAGTCCCGCGCTCTTTTGAACCGGCTGGAAGTACTTTACTTTCTAGCGTGCTGTTTGCCATCTCTTCTCGTTGCAGATAACATCGCACTCCCGGCATCACGGACATTCATTGGTATCGGGGTGAAGCAATGGCCGATGCAAGGAAAATGATTCCGTCTGTGATATCTGTTTGCACCAATTGCGGAGGACCGGACACACAGCGTACAGCGCCGTAGGACGACAACCCAAGGTGGACCACCCCATCTCCTTTCACAAGTTTAATCATCCGACGCATACTGGCTTCCAGAAATGGCCATCTCGGGGCGACGACATACACAGCCCGGAAGCGGTTCTTTCACCTCGTCTCGTTCGTGAGCTCATCGCTCGCAGCATCCTCGGTCGGTAAAGAAGTGCAACAAGCCCTGTCCCTGTCTGGCCAACGGGACCCGCCAACGAGCGAGCGTGGAGGATGTGACAATTAATGCTTTAATTTATGGTTTAATTGGCGCTGCGTTCGCTTGCCCCTGTGTCGGGGCCACCGCCACCGCAGCAGTCGCGCAGCTCGCGGAAATATTTCGGACATGAATCATATGCGGGGTCGTACCCGGGCCACATCTGGAGCGGTATGCAAAATATGAAGACCGAAAAGGCTACATGCCAGACAAAAAATAAATTCCCTGAGGGACATGAATGGCATATCGGGCGGAACCTCGGGAACTGGGAATATCGCAATTTTTTCTCCGAATCTAACGCTAAACTGGGCGCGACTGCACGGCTGAAGCGGAAATATTTCAAATAGTTCCGAGTTATTAGGTGTAGAACTTAATTCTTGCAGTTTTTATTCATCATTTGTGACTTAACTACAGCAACAAAACGTATGACTACGATAATGAAAGTATTGTTCGTCGTTAGCTACTACTTTCTGTCATGGTGCGATGTACTTGGTTTACCAAGCTGTATCCAGGCCTTTTTTGGTTTAGGATTCTTGTAATAACTCCCCTTTTCATCACCAGTGACGATTCGGTACAAGAACCCCTTTCTTTTCTGCCGTGCAAGGAGAAATTCGCAAATGGTTTTCCGTCTATCAGTGTCTCTGTTTTTCAATTCTTGTGCATTCCATAAGACATTTTTTTAATCATTCCCACGGCACTCAGGCGATGGGAAACTGTCGTGTGGTCAACTCCTAACATTTCTGAAAGTTCTTTTTGCATCTGACATGCATTCCGATCGAGCAATGCTACCAATACTTCATCATCATCCAGGTCGCTTTTGTTTTTTAAAGCCAAAATCACAACGTTTTAACCGTCCAAACCACATCCGACACATTCTGTCAGTAAGAGCAAGTTCACCATAAACCTCCATTAAAATTGGATGACTTTCGGTAGCCGTTTTCTTCATATTGAAGTAACGAAAAAGTATTCCCCGCAAAAACACTTTATTAAGAACAAAACTCGAAATTTTCAGATGCTTATAACAGGTGTTGTTTACACTTTGACCAAACAATCTACACTGCGTTGGATGCGTAATGAAAGTAGCTATCAAACACATATTTTATAACAAAAAAAAAAAATGGTGACATTTTGCGAGTAATGCCATGTATTGTAAAACTGCAAGAATTAAGTTCTACACCTAATAAATCACAGAAGAGCGACCGACTCGCGGACCCATTGTGGACCAACCGAACCTGCGCTACAATCCCCCCATGACGTGAGGTGGCCATGGCGGTGGGGACATGTTGTGGGCGAGCAGAACAAAGGTACATCGCATCGGAGGGACAATCGGAGAGATCAAGTGGATAAATAGAATGATTGACTGTCGGCCGGAGTCAAATAAAATGGTCGCGGGTGTGGTTCTCTCTCCGTGGAGAATCGCTAAAAAACGGTTCACACAGCCAAACCGAATGGCGACGCGAGGCCAGCAGCCCCAGAAATCCGATTCCCGTTCGAGGCACGGAAAACATGGTCGAAAAGCCTGACTATACCTGGGCCTCACGGACCGAGACCTGTCCTGTCTGAAATTATTCTAATCCAAATGTAATCTTCTACTTGCCGCTCCCCAGCGAAGGCGGCCCAGTAAATGGATGACTGGCCAGTTTCGCGCCACCCCCCGACACCAACACCGACACAGGTCCACAGAGCACGCAATCCCAGATTAGTGTATCTGCCATTTTCGCACCGACAGCAGCTCTACGCGGAGATTCTGAACCGGATTGGTACACACCGGAGTGCACCTCCGTGAGCGACCATGGACCATTGGTGTCTAGAGGCTAGAGCGCGTGAAGTTGTGTGGAGCTCCTCTGGCCCCGTGACGGTTCTTTCTCCACTTGGCGGGAGAAGTGCGCTCGACGCCATCACCGGGCGACGACGACGACGCTGTTATCGGTAAAGGTCAAATTAATTTCGCGAAAATCGTTCTCCACTCTCGCACTCGGATGATCATCATTGGCCCGGCGGCGGTACACAGCTACTACTACTAGTTAGTGTCCCACACATCGAGTCTCTCGAGAGCAGTCCGTTGCAGAGACATAACCGATTAGAGGCACAACTTTATCCCTCGGGTCCCCGGGGAAAAGTCGGACGGACGGACGAAAAACTTCTCCCAACACCGGACCGGATGGTTAAATAATGTAATTTTCACGTATAAATTGCCACACAAAACGACGACCCTGAGTGTGAGGCCACCAGCCCCGCCACACGGGACCGGAACGTTGCCACTTACCTCCTCTTTGCGTTTCAGCCATCTTCCGCAGGGACTTTCCTCTAGAATTTCACTTTCATCCTCCGAATCCTCACCGCTCTCTCTAGGGGACCTGTTGTGCTCGGTTTCGTTGTTACTGGAACGACTACCCGGCATGGCAGAACAGACGCAACTTGGGGAAAAATATTCGGTCGACCTCCGGGTGTCGAGGATATTTTAATTAGTACCTGCGGCGAGGGAGAGATAGAGAGAGAGAAAAACATTTAGTCAATTAGAAGAGGTCCGTGACCGTGTTTGATCGAAGCTTGACGAACTGAAACTTTAAATTGATGGCCCACCCCGGGGGGCGGCAAAGGAAGCTAGTTCGCGAGTGGATCCGGGGGGAGGTCATAATAATAGCTTGGCGGACATGAACTTGAACTTTATCAATTTTAGACCACCGACCACTGATTCTAGTCACTGAGGTTCCTTCGTGTCATTCCGGTCGTGCTGGTTGTTATTCCGGTTGCCCCGGCAATGTAGTAATGGCGGTCTGTTGCGCTGCACACGCCACAGTGGAAAACTGTTTCCAGGTTTGTGGAGCATACACACCCGGGGCCTGGCTTATCGATCGGGCCCAGGGGGTGAAGTACAAGGAACTGACCCTCCTACTTTGTGGTCCTCATCTAATATTGTTTATTGACCCAAATCCGCGGTGTTTACGAGGGATACCTAGCGTCACGTGTGCCGGGGTCGATTATCGGTCGTATCGGGAGTCGCGTGGGGCACCATCGACGACAGTCCGTTCCTCCCGCCAGCACCTGGTTGGACCTTCTTAATCGTTTTAAGATGAAAGCTGGGTACAGGCGGCGAAAAATGAGGCATCCGTGTCGCGGCGGCCAGCGGTTTCATGTTTCAACGCAAACGACGCGCAAGTAGCGCATGTCACCGCCATCAGACAGGGCCCGCCCGACCATTCACATTAAACGTGATTTATTAGAGGTCATAGAAATATCAAATGAGTTGCTGTGACCATCTCCCAACTGGCGCAGCATCATCGCCGAGAGGTTAACTGTCGGTCGGTCGGTCGGTCATTGGAAGACGATCTTTTCGCTCGGCACCACCCGGAACAGATACTATCGCCAGACCGACAGACGCGGACGGACGGACTCTCGATTGACAAGTCTGCCCGCCGGGGACACCCATGTCTGGTCCGTGTCGGGCCCGGTTAATGGACTCCGTCGTTGCGTCTTGGTCGCAGACGCAGAGTTATGCGAGTTAGTACATTCCAACGCGACAGCAACACGGACCCACCGGGCGGGGGATCTTGTTCTGCCATACAGACTCACTCAAACGCCATACTCAGCACTCAAATGACTGTTACACTAAATTTACTTTCGCACGAATCCATCGCCATGGGCTGTTGCTCATCAGACGTGGATTTCCAAGATGTAAGCAGCAGATACTTGGGCCGAATGAGTCACCACTAGCTAGCTGGGCTGGGCAAACTTTCCTGTGACACGGACGTTGAGTCACACAGAAGCATGGCTTCGATCTGCCCGAGGTTGTGAATGGCGGCCCCAGGCGCAGATTAACACGTTGCAACGCCATTCGCTGTGGCACACCCTTACGGACGGACACGTTCTCAACTACGCCGCTTTGCCAATGATGACGACGTTTTGTTTTATTCATAAATTCTTAGTTTACCTTTTCAATGTATCATTTCAACATCAGAGTCAACAAACACCAGGCCCTCCAAAACACGTCGCCACTCGTCCATAACCCCGACTGGCGACTGATCGATAAACAGTCGGTCAAAGTCCAGCCAGCCCTGCTGTCAAACGGTGGCCAATTAGAGAACAGGTTCCGGGGATGCGTCATTCAGCCGGGGCGCCGATTCGATCGGTTAACCTTCCGCCAATCTTGACCCGGGCCGGGCTGCTGCAGATGAGCAGCATATGACCAGTCTGTTCTCTCTCTCTCTCTCTGTCTCTGTGTGATAAACCATGTTTACGACCGCAACATAGGAGCGCAGTGGCCTCTCTGGCGGTCACAGTTTGACGTGCGTCACGGATCAGCGTGGCCGGAAGCAATAAAAATCTAAATGTACAACACACCCCCCCCGAGGGGTGAAGCCTTTAAAACCCTAAAGACACACACAACCGGAGGACTACTACCCGACCGGCCGGCCGGCCAGTGGCCATAAATTTGGAAAGTCTCTCCTCTCTATCATGCTCTGGCCACTCGACGTTTGCACTATGTGCCGTCGTCGTGCCGTTAGCTTTTCCACCATCGATTCCCGGAAATCGAAAGTAGCGGAACTGCATGACGAGTTTTTCAGCGAAAATTCATCGAAAAAAAAATGGGACCGAGAAAAAGTGCATTCGGGAAAGGACCGGGCCGGGGAGGGCCCGACTTTCCAAAGCGAAAGTGTCCCAAAGATAATTTCGGGGGCCTGCTGCTGCTGCTGGAAAAGTTGGGACCCATTTTGCAACACCGCCATTGGGACGATTTCGCAACTCGCGCGATTAGATCCGCAATTCGTTGGATAATCTCGCCACCGGTGTCCAGCTCGCCGGTAGATAAATCTTTGGTTTGTCGTTTAACATCCAATTAGCGGCGAAAAGCAAAAAAACCCCACAGACAGGCGAAACATAATGGACTGGTGCGCCTCGCACAAAACGCGAAGGAGAAAGCACACGGAGATCTTCGACGGCGGCGGCGGCAGCGGACAACTGGGAAAAGTGCAATCTGCGGACGCGGCTTTCTACAGCACACACACGCACCGGATGGCGCTGGGCGCGTGTGCTAAGCCATTCGTTATGGATGTATTTTTGGCACGCTAAACGGTTTCCCGTCGAAAAAGGGCACGCTACACGCAGGAAACCCACCCGCCGCCTGGCTATTTCTGGGGCCGCGCAGCTAATTGATAAAATATGACAGCTTAATTGTGATTAAGCAGTCGGTCAACATAACCACACACACACACACAGTCACGAACGTACGCCCTCGACCCCGCCGGTGGCGGCTTAGCGGCCGTCTCATCAATATTTCCGGACACAGCGAGCGAACGTCAGCAGCGCGAGCGGGGCGGATGATCCGCGTGGTCCGGGGGCGTGATTTGAGTTGTTGCGCAGCATATGGCCGGGCCGTGGCCGGGGGCGAGGGTTTACTTTTTTCTCCCCTTATTTATGCCACACAGTTATTACTCGGACCCGGGCCCGGTTGAAGGCCATCAAATATTTCGATCGGTCTCGGCGTTATGATGCGCTCCGGTAGCCGGCACCACGGTGAGGATGATTAAATGGAGCCAAAACACATGTTAGGGCGAGGGCTAAGCAGCTCTAAGCTGTCGTGACCCAACACGACTTGATGTACTTGCTGCTGCTGCTGCTGCTGGCCATCGGTCAATCAAGACCGGTGTGCTGCTTTGTGCGTGAATTAATAAACCGGAATTAATGGGGTGTCGCGCGGTGTAACGCCACATTAATTTTCATCCCAATTGAGAGCCCATCAGGAAGAAGGACACTCTTGCGGGTGGATCTCCGTTTTCCCGGGCCTCGAGAAAGTTAGTCTGTCTGGCGGTGGCTTGCATCGGCCTCGTGCGGTTGTTGCGTGGCAGAGAAATTTTCACGATCGATGCAGAGAAATGCATCACCGTTTCTCCGTCGCTTTTTGGGCCTTTACGCTGGCCGCTCCCAGGCTGTCTGTGGTCGGGTAGAGACAGAGACAGAGAGAGAGAGAGAGAGAGCGCCCGAGACGGATTGCAATTTTCGTGCGCAACCCCAGCAGGCCCCCGATGGTGGCCGGTGGCCGGGGTGGTTCGGAAAGATTAGTGTTTGGGAAAGTTGGAAAAGGTTGATTGCATTTCACACATGGATGGCCGGCCGGCTTGCCTGCTGTGCGGTTTTATCCAAAGGGCAGTGTGGGCAATAGCAACATATGCTGCAGCTGCAAGAAGCGCGGTTTTCTGTGTGTGCCTGGAAATCATCCTTTTATTTACAAACGCTGAAAGTGTTTGAAATAGAATGGCAATCGATTGGCATCAAAGTGCATCCGGGGGGGGACACATCTTGCGTTGTTTGCACGCTGTCTTCAACGGACAGCAAACTTAAAGGTTACCACCGCCCATCGAAGCTGGCTCTGAGAGCTCCTATGCGTTCAAACGACCGACGACGGTGGAGTCAACAGTTTCTCTGGTTCAACGCAGAAAGGCCGGGACCCATAAGTGGAGGTCATAGAGACCACTGACAACGAGTGGTACCATTTTAATTGCACCTTACCGTCGTGGAACTGTTACGACCTTGGCCTTTGCCGAGTGGGCCAGCAAAAAGCCAGCATATTATGCGGCAGCGAGTGTCACTCGAAAGTTTGCTCTCCCGTACTACTTTGATATGGGCTTGAAGTTTTGCTTCCAAGTCGTTGCGACAGTATGTGTGACACAAAGTAGGCCTTCTCGTCCCGTTTACCTTCGTCGTGCTCGCTGTGCAAATATATTATGAAGGCTCATTTCCTTTCGCCAATCTAATGTTGGTGAGGCTTCTGCAAACCGCGAGCAGCACACCCAAGTGCTGCATAAATACGCATTTCAGACGCATTAGCGAAGGACGACAACAATGTGTGTGTGGGGAACCCGTTTATTATTTGTGTTTGCAGCAGCGGCGGACACGACGATGTCGAGTGCCGGTGTCAAGTGCACCGTGATCGAAAGTGGTGTGGCAAAAATCATCGGCCATCGGCAATGCATTAAAATTAATTGAATTTACGATGTATTAAATGTAACTGTGGTGAAACTAATTGGTTAAGCAATAGAATTGCGTCACCAGATTGCACCATATCGGGATGGTTGGTCTACTCTGCATTTATCTTCTCCTTCCGCTGATTGACGCTGACGACCACATCTCTTCCGGTCCCCCCGGGGGGTCGTGGTTCCCGGACCCTCCCCGAAGAAGCAATGAATTATCAGCACTGTTCAGGGGCGGCAGAGATAGGAACAGACCCGCGGCGTTGTTGTTAAGGCCAACAACTTGCGTCAATCACCATGCAAACACATGCAGATCGGTGTCATCGAATAGCATCGAAATGCACACGGCCGGGGAGTGTGTGCTGGTCCGACGAAATTGAGTAATCGATTCCAATCAAAAGATTACACCGAAAGGAATTTATAGCGCGCGCAACCCTTATCAGCCCAATTCGCGGCCATACGATCGAAAATCGTAAACTTTTTATCGCGAGATTAGAAGAATTGATGACGTATAAAATCAAGAAACATTACGTAAAGGCAATAAACCGAAAAACCCGACCGTGGTGCTGATTTGTGGTGACCGTGGTGCTGCGGGAGCTGCCATTCTACAAACTGATATCCTATGGGAACCCAAAATGAAAGGGAGGAAAAATACTAATTGAAGCAAAACTTTACAACCATAATGCTTATCGCGGACGGCTAATATCGACTAAACCATAGGGGAGTATGACCTGGGAACTCTTAAAAGCATTAGAAAATTGAAACACTCCCTTGAACTTTATGTTCGTGAAAGTATTTTATGTCAAAATTCCCGGAATTCGAGACAAATTCCGAGCAGCACACCAGTAGTGGAGCTTTTCAGATAAATAATCACCCGTGTCCCGCTTTCCGGTTAAAGAATGTGGCCAAGCGAATGCCGGAGACAGTGCCATCGCCAGCTAAAAGCGTCTTCCAAAATGGAACCGTTCCATTAAAGGGCTGGCCTCGAAAGGCTCCACGGAAAGAACGAACAGAAAAGGAAGTGAAAGCAAAAAAGCTAAGGAAACACCGGAACTCATCGTCCTTGCAGAGTCTAGACGCACAAAGTTCATAAATCAACGCAGCAAACACATTACCGGCTTTTACATGCGACGGGTTGGCGCGCCGCACGGAAAACGAAGCTTAATTCCCTTTCTAGTGTGTGTCACACACCGGTCGCCTGGCACACCACACCACTATCCAGCTGGCTGGCCAACCACGAAGGCGGCGAAAGCTTCAAGGACCAGAGGGCTCGCAAAAATTCAACCCAACCGCTGCGTGGGTTACCTTCATCCATGCAATCTAGTTCCACCGCGATTCACTTTCTTCTTCTTGGGAATTTCCTCCCCCCGGTGGGTGTGTCGCCCCCAGGCCCCAACCGGCACACCGGCACCGTGTGTTTGTGTAGTCCGTCTGACGTTAATGCAATACAAACATTGTGGAAGAAAAACAGCCGCAGGGTTAGAAGCACACGGCGGGGCGACGATGGCGGCCACCTTTATTATAATGGTCCCGGTGGCACCACGGAACGCTAAGCGGATGTTTTCCGATAACATTACGTAATGCCCGGGGTTCTACGTAGAAGCCGTCGCGTCTGACCATCAATCGTTGGTCTCGCGCCCAGGCGCCAAATGGGAAAGGTCCTGTTGGAATCCGTAAGCCCCATATATCCCATTTATTTGGGGCACCCGAGCATGACACGTGGTTAAACGACAGTTTTACAGGCATTCTAATTCGAGCACGGCGGAACGGGCCACTAGAACACGTCCACTAGAAGAAGCGACCTCATTCTCGCGTAACGCTCACAAAAAGAGAAGTGTGGCGCGAAGAATTTGCGAAAAGACCCCATCATCATCATCTGGGGAGGCCAAAAATGCCAACGTCTGTTCCGCGGACAAAGGATCAGCCAGCTGACTGTGGCTGAGGGTGGCGCGGCAATCCCATTAATCACTTACCAACCACCCGACCGAGAAAAAAAAACGAGAGCTCCAGGACGAGCCCGATCCGGGTCCTTTGCAACCCCCCGACGGCCAAGGTCACCGTTGGCAGTCTCTGGGCTGGTGGTATTGGTGGGCTGATAAATTCATTTAAAAGCACATCCTTGCTGAAGGTGTAAGCTCCCTCTCTCTCTCTCTGCCTCTCGAGGCCAACCAGCTGTTACCACACCCGGTGACGTTGCGGCTGAGACCGCAGCCACGCCTGGGTCCTTCGCTCCCCTTCAGAGCTTTCGCTGCCAAACAGCTGCTGTCACGTGCTTTCGCGTGTGAAACGCTCTCTACGCAACACACATACATGATGACGTGTGTGAAATGTGTATAATTTCACCAACCCCGCCGCACCCTTCCGTTCCGGGAGCAAGGTGTGTCACCAGCCAGCCAGACGGTCGGCGGCGGCAGTGTTTCAATTATTCGCCAGCAAACTACTATGCTACGCGATGACGCATAGGCGCGGACGCGGAGAGGCCTAATTTTATTTGTTTCAACGCCACATTTGTGCCGCCCGCGGGAAGGGTCAGTGCGGGTACGGGTGGGCGCCTGCAACAACCTAACCTACACGGCGCCAAACAAACCCCACGATCAATTAGGAGGGCAGGGCCTCCCTCCGGTTGGTAACCCAAATCAGGCGCAACCGATGGATGATTCACCCGGATGACGAAGATGGCGCGCCGGGTTGGTCCGGGTTGGTGCGGTGCGCGCGCCCGTTGCATATTTTAAACCGGATGATTCAAAGGTATGCAAATCAAATCTGCCCCACCCCCTTGTGTTAGCAGTTAGCGTCCTTGTGGCTCGCTTCGGAACGAGAGTCAAGACTGGTCAGACTCTGGTGCAGCGTGAGAATAACGCGGTGAGTTTTTCTGTTGAGTTCAAGAAATGGGAAGATTGCAGAATGGCAACAGTACGGCGATGCTCTGAAGGAATCAGAGAAACGGCGACTGAGGGGAATGGGCCATTTTCGATAGAGAATTGCGTGTGCGTTTATTGGTACGAGTTGAGTTCTACAATCCAACTTAAAGGATCTTTTTTCATGGATCTGATAAAACATTCCTTGCTTGAAGGAAGGGATAAGTAATTTCGTATCTTTATCAGATCAAAATAAGTGTTTTGTTTTATGTTTCGCCTTTCGCTTCTTTGCATTTATGAAACGACCACCTTCACTAAACTGAATGATATAAGCTTGGGGAAAAAGTCATCGACGTTTTCACGATAAATGCCTTTAGTGATCGATATCTCGTGAAAAAAAAATGCATTCATTGTTTTTTGTTTGTTCCATTCGTTTGTGAGTTACAGGATGTTAACAATGGAGGTCAACGAAGAGGAAATTCGGTACATTTTACAGTTTTTCTTTGAAAAAGGCCAAAATGAAAGCTAGGCCGCTGAAATGTTGCATGGTGTTTATGGTTCCAATACTGGTAATGTAGCTAGTTGCGATAATTTTTGGTTTCGTCTACCCGTTTCGGGTTTTTTTAATGTTAAAGATGAACATCGCCCAGGCATACGCGTTATCGAAAATGTCGATAAAAGCACAGAAATAATCAAAGTTGATCAGCATTTTAGTAATCAGAGCATTGGTCAGGAGCTGGAGATTAACAATCAAATAGTTTTAAGCCATTTGCGCAAAGCTGGATTCACAAAGAAGGGCATTGTTTGGGAGCCACCCTATTTACACAAAAAACATGATGGCTCGAATTTCCGTCTGCGAAGTTTTGGCCAAACGGAATGAAATCTACCTATTTCTTAAACGGATGAGGGACTTGGGATGAGAAATGGGATACATTCGACAATACTGGGTGAATATGATCGTGGTCTAAGCGTGGTGAAGCATCTTATCCGGTGATCAAACCAGGACTTACGGCCAGTAAGGTTCGACTGGGTTTATGGTGGGATTTGAGAGGAATCGTGTATTATGAGTTGCTTCTGTATGGTCAAACACTAAGTTCAGATCTCTACTGTCAATAACTGCATCGTACGAAGCTAGCAATTGACCAAAAACGACCAGAATCGGCCAACAGAAGAAAAGTTGTGTTCCATCAGGACAAAGAAATGTTACGCACGTCTTTAGTGACTCGCCAGAAAGTCCTTGAGCTTGGTTGGGAAGTTTTAATGCATCCGCCGTATAGTCCGGACCTCGATCTAAGCGATTGACACTTTTTCGCGCATTACAAAATTACCTGAGTGATGAAAAACTGAGATCAAAAAAGGATTGTGAAAATGGATTGCTCAAGTTTTTCGCCAATAACGACTAAGCCTTCTACAAGAGGGACATTATGAAGGTATTTTAAAAAAAGACAACAAAATGGTTCATATTTGACGCAAATAGGACGATTGGAAACCTGTTAAATATACTAGGTCGATGCGTCGAGATTCGGAATTTTAAAAAGATGGCTGTAGCTGCCGATTGGGACTTCTCAGTTTTGCTGTTCATTCATCATTACCTTGTGTTGGTATCCGGTAAATGATTTCAGGTCGAAGAAAAAAATATTTCGGTTTGCAACCCATCTTTGAAAGGGTTAGACCATGCCAACATTTGTGCCTCAAAATGACGTTTTGCGGGGATTATTATTTTTCAGCCCCTGTTGAAGAAAACTGCTTCGGAATCGCACCAAATGCTTGTCGGGACTTGTGTTTGGAAGATTGGAAGTAGTTTTGAAATTCACACAAAAAACGTCGATGACTATATGACAGCTGCGACTGACAGCTTAGAACAAAGCATAGAAAGTCAAACTAGTAGGCGGTTGTTTCAAACCAAGTGACCCAAACCGGTGACAAGGGACCTCATTGACACCCATGTCGATCGTAGAAATAACATCTAAACACTCGCGCCATTTGGCTTTTCAACTAGCAGCCATCATATTTACTAAACTGCGATCGCTCTTGGTCCTCCATCATCAAAAAGAAGGGTTTGCGAAAAATGGCAGAGCAGAACGTATCATAAATAATTAAAAGCAAAATGAGAAAAGTTTCTCCGCACGCCAGCCAGTGCATGCCGAAACGTAATTTGAGAGGCCGAAATGGCTCCGTTAATCAGAGGGTCATGTCCCGGCCAGCCACTCAGCCGGCAGAACCGCGTATGCCTAAACTTGCTAAACATTCCGCGTATCTTTTTCTCGTTGTTTTTTAAACCATTTCTCAATCTCTCCCTGTCTCTCCCTTCCTAGTCGTTCGTCGCCAGAAATCCGATACGTTTATTTACTGTACACCACACGACGACGACGACGACGACGACGACGAGCACGACAAAGTTCCGTGAAAACAACGGCTCGGTCGCGCGGCTCGCGGAGAATAAAACGAAGTAACCAGCAGCACACGAAGTGAAGTGGAGCCGCCTAGAAGATAACACAGTTATGGATTAAGTTTATGCATACAAATGACTCCCTTTTTGGAGGAGGGTGCGCCGCCCTCCGCTTATGGCCAAGCGCTCGATGGCAAGTTCTTCTTCATCAGCGAAATCCTCACGTCTCAGGCGAACAACAAACAAACGGAACGGAACGGAACGGGAAAGGCAAACCACACGCCAGCAGCAATCAGTAAACGTGAAACAATACGCCAATGACACGCTGTGGGCACGTGTATCGATTCCGTAAAGAAAAAAACCTGGTTAATACCGAATTCCACATGCCGAAACATGCCGCCACCATGGCCATCCGGAGAGCTTCGTGCAGTAATTATCATCCTCTCGTGTCCATCGTCGTCGTGGTCGTGTGTCGCTGCAGTCGTGAGGCGGAAATCAATCACCGGACATCAGCGCGTCATGTGCGCTCAAAACAAACGTCCTCCCACCAACCAACGACGGAAATCGATCCGTTCCGAAAGAGGCAATCTGTCACACGCCCGCGGTGACATCGCCACCAAACGATTAGCATACGCCCGGTACGTGCATCCTTTCAACTGTTCGTGAACCACTAACTTCTGTGCTAGGTTCTGTTTTTATTGTCAATTTTAGCTTCATATTTCGCACATTACATTGCTGCCGTACTCGCAGGGATCTCGGCATTGCACCAGTGCGGTCGGTTCCGGAAGCGAAATGAGTTCCGTTCTAACGAGTATCGCAAACAACGCGTCCGCTCATCGCTCAGTAAACACGTACGACGCGGCCCCGGCCCTGTCGGTCGCTTGGCATTGGGACTTGCGGTGTGGTGTGTGCGGCGGCGCAGCAGTATGCAGTTCGCTGACCACCATCATCACCACCCATCAGGGGGGGGTTCATCAACACATACCATCCATCCGTAGGCACTTCCTTCACATGCCACGGTTTTTAATGCGGCATTCCTCGCCGGGGCCCAACCTTGACGCGTGAGGGTGACCTACACGGAGTGCAAAACGCAGCCGTAGAGGATCGATTCGGATCGATTGTTTACATCTTCTCACGGTCCGGACTGTAGCCGGCCACCAGGCCAGTCGGTAAATGTTTGATCAGATTTAGACGATCATCAAACCATCGTACCAATACCAGTTAGTCGGTGGTGATTAGACCGATTCCGGACCAAACGAATGCACCGCAAACTGCTGCTGGGGGTCGGAACAGGGACCGAGCCGTGGGGGTAAGATATCTCACTAATAGGACCACGACTGCCCTGTTAGGCGTGTTGCGATGATTGATAGAGACGTCGTACGATTTTATCACCCAGAAAAGGGTGGTGTTCGCTGAGACACCAGCCCATTCGAACGACACCGCGCATATGGAAGTGCCGTCCTTCGCTTACGCGGAGGGTCCGTTCACCCCGGCAGAGGCACCACCACCGAGCAGTAGAAGGTGCACAGCCGGCGGCCAGAGATCGATGAACTGTTAGATGACTTTTTGCTCCTCTCAAGAAGTTTTCAAATGAACTCGATCGGCGCGTGTAAACCTATTCGGATCGACCGATCGTAGAGATCGTTTCTGTGCATTCAAATTCTCTCACCATCTCTCGGTCCGCGCGCGGTGCGCCACAGGAGGGCAGGGAGGTAACAGAACGGCCACCACCATCACAGCATCCACCAGCGCTTTCGAGCGAGTTTTTGCTCAATCATCTAATTTCGCGAAAAATCCTCCTCTTCGCCATAAGATTCGTCTACGCCGCGTGTGCCGCGGCGCAAATGGACGCGTTCGAAGATGGGGGGCGCGCGATTCTAGTGTGCTCCTCGCACCTTGGACCACCTCTCGGAGCTCCGCTGACTGACAGAGTATCCCAGGGCAAGGAGTTCCTGCCCTGTTCGATGACGTCTTCGAAGAAACACTGCCACAGAGTTCACTGCCAAAAAGAGCCGGGAGATGTGTACTAGGATGTTCAATAAGTTCGTATGGTCGGCAACAGATAACGCTGCTACGAGCTCGATTTTTTTAGTTATGTTGGTACACTCTTCATATGAACGTATGTGAAGTTTCATTTCAATAGGTCACTTAATTATTTTTTGTCAGAGTATTTTCGTGTCACAGTATTTTTTACAATGAAAAAAATCAAGTATCGTGGAGTGATTGGATTTTGTATTTTTGGAAGGTTTAAAAACAAAGGAGACTTTTGAACGAATGTTGGTAGTGTATAAGGACTCTTCACCTTTAATTAGGGGGTGAAAAGGGGGTTCCTGAGTTTAAATGTGATCGTAGTAGCCTTCAAGACGCTCCATGTTAAAAAGGTCAAGAAACAGACACAATTGAAATCGTAGAAAAAATACAGGATGTCGTATTGGAAAATCGTCGAATCACTGAAAGAGATTTAGTATAAGGCCTAGCCATCTCATTGAGCAGTATAACCAATATTTTAACTGAAGTATTGGGTTCCTCAAAGCTGTTTGCAAAATGGGTGCCACATTCGCTAAAAATGGAACAAAACCGCATTCGAATGCGAGTTTCACGGCAACATTTAGAGCTTTTTCGATAGGATAAAGGGGTTTTTGTGCATTGAATCATCACTGTGGATCGGTTCCGAAACGAGTTCGTGACCACAAATCGCCCAAAACGGTGTTAGCATCAGTTTTTTGGGATGCAAATGGAATTTTGGTAGCGGATTACTTGCAAACTGGTAAAACAATAAATTTTGATGATTGTTGTAACCTTTAGGACCTACTGAAGGTGAAAATTCGTAGAAAAAGACCCGGTTTAAAGAAGAAAACTATCCTTTTTTTCAGAACCATTCACCCTTATCACAAGAGCAATTTGAAAATGGCAAAAATCCATTAATTAAAGTTGGAATTGTTGGGGTATCCACCCTATTCACGAGATTTGGCCTCTAGCGATTTCCATCTGTTTTGAGACAGAGAAAAAACAAGCGTGGAAAGCGTTTTTCATCAAACGATGACGTCATAATAGCTGCGGACGCGTATTTTGAAGCCTTTCCAGTTTTTCATTTCAGGGATGGAATTTATGAATTAGAGTCCCGTAGGAACAAGTGTATTGATGTTCAGGAAGACCATGCTGAATAATAAAGTGCATTTCAAACCATAAAAATGTGTCTTTCTTATCGATTATACGAACTTATTGAACAGCCTCAGTAGAATATTGTGTTCACGATAACGCGTGCACTTATTCCATTCATTTGAAGATGTTAAATGAGAAAGGCAAGTATTACCAAAACTGAGAAAAGGCAACACCAAAATCTTTAGAATGCCCCGCAAACAGCGCAGCGCTTCCACAGGCGGCCCGCCCGAAACATTTGCCACATGCTGTTGCGATTTTTATTCTCCTTCGCACAGCATGCCATGCTTTCACAACCTTGGACCAATTTGCCGACCGAGCGAACGAGCGCAAAACCATCGCATCGCATCGCAGCACACGTTTGCAAATTATTTTTGCAAGTTTGAGAAATTCTCCATCTTCTTCCGCGGCGCAAACAGAAACACTGGCCATAGTGGCCCCCGCCAACTATACCTTCCCGGAACTTGGTGCGATATTTCGTCGTTTCGCAGAGGCCCACCCCGAACGGAGGAAAAAAAACACGACGTCTCTCTCTGTTCAAACAATCGCCACGAAACGTGCTGAGATTGCCGCAGCATTTCGGCCCATCCCAGAGTTTCGGAACCCAGTACCGCCGTCGTTCTGTTGTTCTACACGAAGCCAAGACTCCCGGCACAGAACAATAAGACGCGTGAGGGAATGGAATTGACACAACCAATTCACGGCTCTGGCGCGGAATGAGTTCACCAGATAGCGCGACACGGACGACGACGACGCAGCTGTTTCATTGCTTTCGCGAACCGCGGCTCGATCGACCCGATTCCAAATTTCATTCTGAAAATGATTTTGACTTTCTCAGAAACCGCTCCCCGTCCGTGGTACGCGGCGCGCCCGGGGTATCGGATTGTATCGATCGTTAACATTTTATGTCCCCCCGGCGTCTGGTCTGTGTGTCGGTGGTCAATCAATGTACAAATTTATGAGAACCAGCTCATTTGGGGCCATTTCAATTATTATTGCAGATTTATTCCGAGAAACAAAACAGGGCGATGAATGAAGCACCGATAGCGCGCAACTTCCTGTGGCCTACGGAAGATCGATAACACCGGTGCTCTGATTCACCGACGTTCTTATCGAAATCTGCTCCTCGTGCCCGATGAGTAATGAGAGAAAGAGGATTTTCTTGGATTGCCCGGCGGGCGCCACAAAAGGCGGCCACCGTACTACTGATAGCGACGGCGGGATCGGTTTATCGAAATTCCTGGAACCGAAGGTCCATGGGAACACGGCGGTGACGGTACTTACCCTAAAAAAGCTTCTGTTCTCAAACACCACACTTCCATTGAGAGTTAATTTTGGGGAGGGATTATCCACAAGCTTAGCCACAAACTCGTCTCCAGTCGGGCTGCAGGAACACCGGCAATAATCTGGTCCGGCTGGCTGCTGATACACACCCCTTTTTCCGCTTTTTCACTGGGAAAAGGACAAAACACCAACAGCTGAGCTGAGTGAGATGATGATGGACACAAAACACGGGACACCACTCTTTTTCTTCTTTTTCGTTCGCTCGCTATCTCGCTCCCTCTCACGCACTCGAGCCTTCACGCTTCTTCCTCGCTAATCGCGAGCTGAGACATGCACACAAACCCGCGACAGGTACGGTCGCACTTGCTGTTGCTGTTGCCGCCTCCTGAGGCCACCACCACACCGTTGTCTACTTTCACACGAAACACGACGACGACGACGACCGGATACGGACGGCCTTGAGATCTTGCACGGGCCGCCGCCTTGAGCCGCCGCTTATCTTCGCGACTGACGTACTTGTACTTTCCTCGGTGACGCTGACACGGCGGGCCTTCTTCGTTCCGCGATTTCGCTAATTACCACCGCCAAAGAATCACACCCAGGACACACACACGGACACGGACACTGCAGTGCAGCCCACTTCGATTGATTACGTTGTTGCAAAATCGTTTCTAACTCCACACACCAATACACACGGTTCAGCGCTCGTGGGCACACGCACACTGAGAAGCTCGTGAATCAGCGAACAACACGTGCGTGCGCGGTTCAACTGTCAAACCGCGCCGAAGGTTGGTGGTGGGGGGGGCGAAGGCTCCTCGCAAACCTCGCTCGGAAGGTGGTATCGGATGCTTCTGCTTTGCCACGGAACTCGATATTCACATTCGGCACCGCTTAGTTTTCCCTGACGCGCCCTGCCTTTTCCACGCGCGTGGCGAAAATGCGACTCTTGCGGCTGCGTGTGGAGATTGCTCGCTTTCTCTCTCTTTCTCTCTATCTCTTTCCACCTCGGTGCTCGCTATCAGTGAAGCGCGATCGCGATCGGTGGTGATGATGATAATGAACCACCACCCAAAAGCACCCACCACCACGAGAGATTGCCGCTCGCTTGTTGGTCGTTTTGTTGGTTTCGTTGTTCTTCACTCACGTCACGATCACGCGGACAACATGCACAGACACACACACCGTAGCGAGATCTACCCGATGATGCTGTTGCTGCGGGGATGGCGCTGACGGTGGCGATGATGATGGGGTTTTGGGGTTTTGCACAGTTGATTTAGCAGCGCGATTTTTCTTCCTTTCCACTGTACATCATCCTTCCTCTCTTTTCTTGCGATCCAGTGCCGCCTCCAGAAAGGTATGTTCACCTTTTACGGTTGGTTACTTTTTGCACTATTTCGCGAGTGGGCCTCCGCCAAATGGAGTGAAAACAACAAAAATGGGAAAACGGAAAAAAACCACAACAACGACCACAACGACGACGGGAGCGCACACAGACCGGACCGCAGTCTTCCTGAGCGCTCGGTGGCCGTGTAATTTGAGGAGTAGAGCTCTTCGACTAGCCCCTTCTTGGGACGACGGCGACGGAGATATCGTTCACTTTTACAAAGGGTCTCGCGCTCGGAGGCAGCGGGCCACTTTTCGCGGATCTCTTCGCTCGAGCGACGGCGGCACAACACTGACACTAGCACGGACGAATGTTCCACTCGGCGTTTTTCCTTCCTGCTGCTGCTGCGGCTGATGCGCGGCTGTGTAGTTGTACGTTCCGCTTTGCGTCGCTTTTCGCCTATTTAATATAAGGAAATTAATTCACTAATAAAGGAAAGAGAAACGGATTCCCAAGGTTATTGGTGGGCCCCCTCCGCCCCGACCGACGCGCTTTACTCTCTCCTTCTCTCTCTCCTTCTTCTCTCCACGGTGGGGTGGGTGTGCGGTGCGAAGGATCTGGATACGGCATCGACCGTTCGATGATGGCGCACGAAGAGGCGCGCACCGACCGCGGATACAAGAACTGGATGGAGGGCACGGTGATGGTGCCGGGGATGAAAATGAATCTCGTACCGGAACGATCATGTTTCCTTCTCTCGGTGTCGGACACCTAATTCGGAGGGTGGCCGCCTGAAGTACCCAAGCCGTCGCCCCGCCGACCTTGCGTCCGCGTACTTGACCGAGGACGAATCATTCCTGTATTTACTTGTTATTTCTGGTTTTTCGCCCCGTCGTCGCCCCGAAAAGGACCAAACGCACCAACCATTGGCACGCGCGAAGCGGCGACCTATGGCGCGACAGTTAAAGGCAGTTTGCGGCCCATTGATTTAACAAGCAGTTTAGCAGCAACTCTTCTAACTCCTCCGGCTAGGGCGCGGGTTCTCTACCACCCTGGCCAACTCTTGCCGCCGCCGCCGGTGACAATCGTCACAAGAACACGACGTGCTCAGCGTGCCTTGGGAGCCGCAAGGAGTAGGCGGCGACGGCGGACAGGCAGAACCATGTCAGAATCGAATGGCATCGAAGGTGCAAGAGCGGTGCTATACGGGGCGGGTGAAGGAGCGAACGAGAGAGCTCGGCGGCCCACGGTCCACTACGGTGCGTGCTTTGGCGCTAGACACCGCACCGTCGGGCGCACTATGGACGACGAATGACCGGGGGTATGGTCAAATAGTGTCTCAATGCTATTTGGTACTGCACAAAGTTTCCTGAGGATGATTTTATTTTATTCCATGGTTGCCTTGGTAACCAGAGGTCCTTTTCGATATGAACCAGCCAAAACTGCAGCAGCATGCAACCAAAAGTTATCCTTCCGAGCAGCATCAATCCGCACACAGTGCGCCGTATAGGCAGCGAGTGTCTCGTTGCAAGAACCGGACCGATTGAAGTAACGGGAGCACAACCCCCTCGTATGCGTATGGGCCAACCGAGGAAAACGAACAACAAAGAAAACCAAACTTAAGCATGCCAGAGCATAGTCCCGTCGGGCTGCCAACTCGGGACGTTTTGTCGTTCTTTTGCATATGTTAGCAGTTACTGTCTCGGTTTCAGTTGCCTCCGTTCGGCAGGTGAGACGTCAGTCTGACCCTTCGGCAGCTGTTCAATTAAGGATCTGCGCGAACCTGCACGAACTCCACCGGAGTGTGATTCGGAACCTCTGAGAAGTCCACCCGCACGGCCAACAGACGGGTTACGGATTTCCCTTCGAGGCCTCTGCCAGACGTACGCATTTCCCGTGTATCGTCGACTATCCTTTTCCTACACACACACACACACACAGCACAAGGATGCGGTGCGAGTTGCTGTCAAAGTAGGCTACTCTCTTTTCTCTTCTGTCACGGCCTGTGTTAGCGGCCGATTCTCTCTCGTTCTTGATCTAACCAGGGTGCCCCCTGGTCCCTCCGACCGTTGGAAACCCTCAAGCAACCAACGGAGGAGGAGGTACGGTCCTTCGCCTTCCGTCCACCGCATGTTCATGATTTCAGCAATCCCACGACTGCAGTTGAAGTACTGACGAGCTCGATCTAAACGCACACAGCAGCTGAAGCTGGCTGACAGACGGAGCGAGCGAAGGACTCGTGTCCTGAGTGTGAAACACGGACAAATTCCTCGCCGAGAGTGCAAATGCACCGCCGTTACGTTCGCAGTAACACCGCCCTGTGGTGTCCGCACAACAGAAAAGGACTCAACATGACGTTTTGGAACGACAGGATAACGACGCTGAAACACCGCCGCGGATCAACACAGGCGCACCGTACACGCACACACACTCAGCCACGGGCACAAACAATGCTCGGCGCACTCGGAACACACACACATACGGGCGAGCAGGCGCGCACCCTTCCGTGTGGTGCTGGCTGCGACTGCTGCTGTTTGCTGCCGAGCGGAGGGCGCACCGTTTTTTCGTGCACCGTCATGCAACACCAAATCCGAAGCCGAGAGGTGCATTCGTCTCTTCGCTTTTCCGTCGTCGTCGCCACGCGCGCCCTGCTCACCACAAATGCCACATATTTTAACGTCTGCTGGCTTCCTTCCGCGTTCCTTGGCGGTGGCAGCAAATGTGTTTTCGTTCGCTTTCGTCTGTCTCTTATCAACCTCCGTTCCGATGCGCGCGTCCCGTCCCTCCTGTCAACGGTGGAGTTGTACGACCCTTCCACCGGATCGCACGGACGAGTTCCTGTGGTTCATCCGCTCGGGTACGGGATCCGGAACCGGGATTCCGTTCTTGGTGACATTCAACACAACATTGTGACGGGCGAGTGCCAAGATCCGTCAGGATCCGCCTTCGCTGCCTTCCGTCACCCCTTCCGGAACACACCGTACAACCCATACCCCACAGAAACACACCGGAGAGAAGCACACAATCTCGTCGGGGGAACGGCAAAAGACTTTACGCTGCGATCCGTACACGGATTGAAACGGGACACGGCGCGTGTTTGACGGCACGGCACCAAAAAGACAATCACACGGACTCGGTGTGTAGTTCCTTCACGCTTTTTCGCTTCTCTTGAACTGTGAATATCTTTTTTCTTTTGTTTCTGCCGCAAAACGACTACGTTTTTTTGACATTGACATTGCAATGACAATTGCCTCGGTTTCGCCTTTTCGCCTTCGCCTCGGTTTCGCCCCTTGTTCGTTTGCTCGCTTATTCAAAATACAAATCGACCGTTACAATTTTTTAATAAAACAAAAATAATTCCATTAATGAAAATAATAAATGATAAATAATAATAAATAATAACTATTAATAAATAATTCCATTTTATTCCAATTCGAGCGACTTCCCATGTAACGAGTTAGTAACGCCGTAACGTGTGAGCGAAAGAACACGAAGATCGTTTTCCCTTCGGTAAATGTCCACGAGATGGCGCTTCATTGAACAGCGAGAGAGCTTCTCGTTCATGAAGCTTTGGGAGCTTTCGCTTGGTGAGCTTTTTCATCGGATTACGAAAACGTAGCAAAAGTTACGACAAGGGTGCATTCTACCAACATGTTTACCAAAATGAAAACGTTAAACAGTTAAGAAATAAAATCGAAGAAAATACGGTCAACTTTTTTTCCAATCGCTGGACTACATTAAGCCGCACGCCTCCGACGGAGCCATGGCACTAATAAAGGGAACGGGAGCCAGTGCCGGCTCCAATCAGCAACCAATGGCCGTCAGCCCGATGACTCAGGCCTCCGATGGGTGGAAAGTGGACCCTAGGAGCCCAGAGCGTGGTGGGCCAAGAGCAAATCCAAGAGCATCCAGCTCCTACCCGATTTTGCTGTCACGCTGCACGCTCCGTGTGCACCATAATTGCGATCCTCGAACCGGGCGCTCTTAATCTCGCGCGGCACGGGCAACAAAAATCCCGGTCAACTCGTCGGCGGTGTGATTTTTAACGGCCTTACCTTACCGGTCGCGTGCTGGACTCTCCCCACAGCCATTTTGCTCGCCCAATTCATTCATAAAACTCCGTAACCGTAACCTGGCCGGCGCACTGTGGGGAAGTTCATTCATCGCCCAGCCTCTGTGCCGTGGGGTGCCCCGGGTGGCCACCGGAGGCCTCCTACCGCCGCCAGTGGGCCGAACACCTCCACGGCGGCACCGGTGAAGTGGCCGTGTACATAAATTCGTCCCAAGTGCCCGGGGTTGAGTGTTATATTTCGTGGATGCTGATGCCCGCTCTTCCCGGGTGGGGGCGCCCGGACTCTTGGCTCCGGGTGTCTTGTCAAACCCCCCTCGGGGGCTGTTGGCAGCTTTGGCGTGGGAGCGGAAATTTGCTACGGCAGACAAATGACCGGCAGAAAATAAAGCTGTGCCATGCAAAATGGTCATATTTTACGCCGCTGCCCGGTCCGGTGTAGAACCGGGAAAAGTGGCAGTAAACTAATTTAGGGGCGAGGACCATAGCGCCCCGGTGCCGGTGCGCCAAGACTCGGTCATGGCAGTAAAACTAAGGTTCCTAAATCTCGGTCTTGGTCTTTGATGATCGAGCAATTCGTCTGATCCTCGGTGACATGTGCCGTTCGGCGAAAGGCAGTCAGCTGATCGCTCGGGAAGTGATCGAGGCACACGCCCCGGGGCCCGGGTCGCCCATTATTTACAGTCGTGTCTTCGAATGGCGGACTTGAAACAAACACGACCACGACGGAACCGGGGCCCGAGTCTCTCACCTGAGGCGCGCGAGCATCCATCTTGCGCGCACGCGGATTGCGAACGGAAGGCGTGGGTGGCTTAATTCACAGTTTCCTTTCCAAGGAGGCGGTGGGTGGGTGGGCTTTCGGTTTGCAGTGGCC
The DNA here is from genome assembly GCF_943734635.1 of Anopheles cruzii. NCBI lineage: Eukaryota > Metazoa > Arthropoda > Insecta > Diptera > Culicidae > Anopheles > Anopheles cruzii. The sequence continues at coordinate 75,587,792 of NC_069145.1, read as the reverse complement.
CCCCGGGGGATGCGTGACAGTGAAACGGCGGCCGGCAAGTGGAGAAGCATCGACGTTGGTGACGACGCCGGTACTACACTACACACCGCGCTCCAACCATTGCCTGCCGCGACATTGTCACGCCCCGGGGGCAACCCGGGAACATTCCGAGACACCCGTCGTGGTCCGTCGATGTGTGGTGAAGCACACAGAGGGCATTACAATGTTGCTACAACTAGGTTTGGCGGACCACAGGAACCATGTTCCGAGTGTTTCCGTAAAATAGAACGAGAATTTTAGTAAATTTTTAATGAAGCTTTATAAAGCAACCCGATGATCAATTTCTTGTTATCTGTATCGATTACCTTATTTTGGATCAATTTTGTTCCTTTTTTCTGATTTGCTTGACCATTTTGCTGATCGTGCTGATCAATTGCTGAATGAATGTTCGTCGTTTCTAATTTTTTGTGATACTTAAACTACGTTTCCTTCTCTCCTAGTCACGTTTGGAACAGGACGGCAGTGACTCGAACGGGCAAGAAGCCAGTCGGGCTGTCTGCGACCATTTAAACTGAACAATTGAAATAAAACATCGTGGTCACATCAGACGGACCGGGGAGACCTTTAGTAGCGATTAGCCGATGTCTGGTGGGTGCGCAAAGTGTCATACTGCTGCCGGCCGGCCGAGCGAACCGAGCGCTGATTGGATTAAATCAAAGACTGCCTTCCCCTCGAATTTCATTGAATAATTTCCCACATCCGAGGCGGACGGGCGGCTTGTTTACGGTGTGCGATGATCATGCAACGTCTTCGGTGTTTGCTCCGGCTGCTGCGGTGTCTTGGGCCGTCCAAGGTGCCTCGGAGGACACGTGCGTAGTGGCTGCGATAATCCCGCGCGCAAAACAGTATCAATGATCCAACGGGACAATTTGCTAGGTAATTAGTTGGCAACATTTTCTAACTTTTAGTTGAATTTTCGTTCGCAGATTCAGCTGAGGATGAATTTATTTAAGCTAACCCAACTTAGAGGCCGAGCGACAGAGGCGCATTAAAACCACGAGCCAATCACGCGCAGCAGCAGGAGCAGCAGCAGCGGCATGCTGACAGCTGGCGTAGAGGGTGTGTGACAATGGCGCAACATCACCCGCCGCACACGCGGTGGCGGTGAAGCATTTATGCAGCAGAGCTCCCGAGGCGGCGGTTTTGGTGCGGTTTTTCTGGATGAGCAAACGCGCCCAGCGCGCGGACGGCGCGGCCGGCGACTGAAGTTTATGTGTTTTGCGCGCGCCAAAATGACGATGGGCGATGGCGCGGAACCGGCGGGACCGACGGCACCGCGGGTGATGGGTGATATTTAAATGAAGTGACAAAGACACCGCAAGAAAAAAGAAAAAAGCGGCGAACCCACCACAGGACACACGTTCGTCGGCCGGTGACAGTTGCGAATGGCCGCGCCGCCGGGATCGTTGCAGGGAATCTAGATTAATGGTGATTTGATTTAATAATCTCTCGCTCGCTGCCACCAGACTGACTGACCAGACGGCCGCGCAGGCCGCCGAGATCGTTCGCAGATTTTTTGCCCGGTCGTCAAACACACCCGTCAGTCGTTTTTTCGGATGGGGGGCAGGCGGTTCCATCACCCAGGTCCGATGATACGGGCACCCTTCTGAGTGTGTGTCCACGGAACGAGCTGCTAATCGCCGACGGGGTCTGGGCCGGTGCTTGCTGGTGGTCGAATGATTCGTACAGCGACCACAGGGAGAGACGGGTTCCGGCGGCAAATCTGGCTTGGAGACCGGAGCGTTACGCAAATGCCAAACTGATAAGCTGGTGGCGGGTGGCGATTGCAAGATAATCGAGATGCAAGGCGTCTCCATTAATAATTCACGGTTGGCGGGACATCCTTTCCGAATCCTTATAAATAAGTTCCATAAAATGGCGACGATTATTAAATTATACATTTCGCTAGTGGATCAAAAATAAACAAACGAACAGTGATCTTTTCGAAAGCGAACTTCAAAAATCGAAGACGCTGCCACCAATCATGTGTTAGTTCGCAGCAGCAACCTGCGCCACAGTGTGCCGCGCCCCCGGGGGCCGCACCTCCGGAGCCAGGAATCGGCGATGATCCCTTGCAGCAGCAGCATCCGGACCGGCCTCCAGAGCGGAACGGAGCACCGGCCCCGGTCTTCCGTGTCGTTCGGGTTGCCATTGTTCTCCGTCGGAGTGAGCGGGCTGTGCGAAGTGCGAGAGAGAGAGCGCGGCCACCGAAGGAGCCGAAAGCCGTGCACAAAGAGGAACGCCGGACAGCAGCGGCGGCAACGGCGGCTGCTCCTACATCTCACGTTCTTGCCCAGGTGCCGCGTGGTGAGGGCGCGGCGCTCCGCTCCGATCGGCGTCGGCCTCGCACAGTAGGGAATTTGTATGCGAAAGGCGGACATATTTGTTTTTAGGAAGAATCTGTAGACTTTTTTCAACTATTTTGTTTTCTTTGCATGTGTTTTGATTAAATTAAGCTTTTTTCGTTATTTTAAGGTTTTAAAACGCCTGAGCTATGCAATTTGAATGACACTAACATCTTTTAATGCACAATCTAAACGCCGGAGCTATGCAATCTGCATTACACCAAAATATTTTAATGCACAATCCTCTGCAAATGCGCAAATCGCATTACCAAAGACGAAAAACTGTATTTTTTCATAATTTTCTATACTCATTCCCGATAAAAATATACTAGCAATGTCAAGCGTAAACATTTGATTATTTTTTAATACGAAGGATGAAGGATACGAGAAAGATTCATTAGCTTTCGAATGGAACGATGTATGGATGTATAATATAGGAACATTGCCGTTGCAGAACTGTGCTAGCGATCTCGTTACAGTAGCTGATAAAAGTTGGTTTTAAAGAGCCATTTTTATCACTCTTTCGACTTTAACAGATGAATTCTCGGAATCTGCGCAACACGAAAGGCTTAAAATTCGGATTTGTCATAGATAACTTATCTATTTTACGACAACATGTATGAAACCGCCAGTTTTTAAAGTTGCCTTATGACCGCCTTTTCCCCATAGTGCGTCGTCGTCCCGAGCCGAGAGTATCCGAGAGGTATGGAAGGCGAATCAGCCGTGAGCTCGGTTCATTTGTCTGCCAGATTCGAAGCAGTGCGCACACCGAGAGCAGCAGCCCGAGCCCGAGCAGTCCGAGAGATCCGCGTGTAAGCCGCGGAGATACACACAAAACAGTGAGCAAGTGAGTGAGTCGACGGGAGTGAGCGAGTGAGAGCGAGTGGCCGGTTGCGGTGCCGGTTGTCAGTTTGTTTGCCGCCCGCGGTCGTTCGGAGCTTCCCGGTGACGCCCGCGAACGGCGGCACACACACCCCCTTCGCGAACTGCGGAAGCAGATAATCACAACAAAAACAAACTCTGAGTCGCCGGTGGCCGCAAAACAGGCCCTTTCGGATCGACTTGTGGATCGGGGTCCCGAAAGTCCCGAAGCCCGGGTCGGCTGTCAAACGAAGCCACGAAGATGGCCCCGAAAATGACTGCTAGGTTAGGATCGCCATCGTTCCGGTTCGCGATCGACACGCTGTTTACGGGTTTAAGGCCGCTATCTAACGGGAGCGTTATCGTCTCGCCGCGTGTCTGGTGCCAGAATGCTCTGTGCTTATTGTGGTGGGCTGCTGCTGCAAGTGGGGATTGTAGGGCCACAGGATCTCCAATTATTGGGCGCCACATGATCAAGTAATAATCAAGTCTTTTTTTGATGTCTTTGCAGTCCTTCTCCCCGGTTGAGTCGAACCGCACAACATTCGATTGTCAATGTCAGTGTAATCTTCGGAACTAGTGGCCACTCTAGTGGAGGAAAGTGCGAACGGAAAATCAATCCCCGAGTGAGAAGTTGTATGTGGTTCTGAACAGAAATATTTCCCGCTCTGGCCCGCGTGAACCGTGGTGGTGGTGCGCCGAAGTTCTAACCGTTCCGGTTTCGCGGCTGGGTGACGCCAGACACCCGCGTGTCCCCGGACTTTTCCGGTGTTTTCCCGCTGCCCCCATTGGCGCTGGCGCCAATTATCGGCGATCGATCGATCGACACCGGATCGGAAGCCCGCCGGTTTTATTGCGGGCGAGCGAAAATAGCGTCCGCCGCTGTTTGATGATTTCGCTCTGGGTGCAATATAAATAAACTGTGGCTGGCTGGCCAACTGGCTGTGTGTTTCGGTGCGAAATCTACGAACCCAAGACGCGCGCGTGCGGGAATAATATAAGTAACGTCGATCAGCATCGGCTAGCAGCAGCAGCGGATCTCCCCGATAGGTCCATTAATAATTGCGCAGGAAACCGACGTGCGACGGCGCGGTGCGTGTAACGTCGTCGCCGTGTGGCGATTTCCGCGTCGGCCCCAAATCTCCGACGAGCGGGGACGAGGAGCATTTTCCCACGTTGACGCCACCACCACGCGGAGAGTGATGCAATTGTGAATCGCAGCGGTTACAACCTCGCAGTTGTTGTGTAGCAAGTGTGCTCCGTGGACGAACGAACGAGTCGGTGGCAGTGGAGTCCCCTCGTTATCATTACGCTCCGTTGGATCTAAGTCTCAAGGTAAGGGAAAAATAAATCCCCACGCCTGGGCGGGGGGTGCACTTTTCAGCGACTCACGCCGATCGATGAATGAAGGGCGCAATCAATGATTCACCGGTATCATGCTTTAATTGCATCGGACGATACGAGAACCGGCGCTCTGATCGCCGACATTAGTCTAGGGCGCCCGGGGACGACTCCGATTCGACACCGAGGGATGAATGGAAAATTTTTCCGTTGGTCGCCGCTTGAAAAATCGATCAAATCACAGATCGGCAGCAGAGTGTGTCGTCGGCCATAATCCGATCACAGCAGCCGCCGCGCGAGTTTGTCTCCCCCCCCTAATGACCGGAGATGGGGATGCTCCTCGCCCATGCTCTGTCGATCGATGGTGTAACCGTGCCGGAATCCGGAATCGTTGCTCAACCGCCGAATGCGCGTTGATCTGTGCAATCTGTGTGTCTGTGCGCCGCGCCTTTTTAGCTGCCTGGATCGAAAAACTGTTATTGTTTTGCTTCCCATAAATCGTCAACGATCTGCGAAAACGATGCCCATCAGCCAGTCAGTCGGAAGATGTCGCAACGGCGCCACGGCGCTACGACACAAATGGGCCGGCAATTCCGATTCCGGTACCGATTTTGTAATCACTCCCGGGGGTTGGTAAAGGAGCATAATTGGAGCATATTTTGTGTTTTGGTGCGCTCTGGACGTCGGCACACAATAAATCATGGGACACCGGGATGGGACGGCCCGCCCGGCGATGGCGCCCGGTTACTTCCGGTGGCGAAACGCAGCCGCAAGCTGTCGCAAGCGCAAGCGGCGTCGTCGCGACTCAACAATCTCGGGATCCCGAGATCGCTCAATCATCCTCGCGATGGCGCGGGATGATTCCATGATTTTTCTGATTCACATTAAAAACGAATTCGACGTCTCGTTCGCCAGCCGTCTCGAGTGGTCCGCGGCCCGCGACGCCATCACCGTAATATCGCCGACGGCCGCGCACTCGAACGCCATCAGGACGAGAGCTGCCGAGAGGGCGCCGGGCTTGTAGGTTGTAGTGGTTGTTGTCGTTTCACCCTTCTTCGCACGCAACGCGCAATTGATCGGTGTCGGGCGCTACCGGAGCGCTGATGGATGCTGTTTTCGTTCCGGCCACGCCGTGAAAAACTATTCCGTTTCCCTGTCATATTCTTGACGAGTCTCGACGAGTCTCTCCCGGGAGAGACTCTCGAGTGCTTTCGGTTCCGTTGGGTGAGTTATTGGCTCGTTTCTGCATAAGAAAACAAAGATTGGAACCAAATTAATGGTAAAATATCAAAAAAAGAATGCCAACTTTTGGGACCCTACTGAAGCCGGCTCTCGGCTCGGCGCCGTCGGCCGACCGGAAACGGGAAATTCAAGGACACGGCTTCGAGACAGCGAGGCACGCAAACATATCGGGATGATGGCGCTTTGCAGCATATTGACTGCCCGGCCCGGTCACAGAAATGGCCCGTTGGATCGTTCCGGCAAACAGCACCACCAGCACACCGGAACCGGCGCACCCGGGATGCGGTGCGAACGAAAAACAGATCTCAAAATTATACGAGCAAAACGACACTTTCGTCGGCGATTTATCACTGCCCGGGTGCGGCACCCGGGACGCGTCTGTTTTCCCGGGGCCCGAGATTGATTTTCCTTTGCCTTTGTCCCGGGGCGGGAGGGCAAAATCCACAGCGGCCGCCAAAGTTTGTGCTGGCAGCCGGACAGGGAAGAAAAACCTTGAATCAGTTTGCCTGGCTGATGCGTTCGGGCAAACACGAGTTTCGGGACACACAAGTCACGGAAAACTTTTGCCAGTGTGGCCAAGGACTTTGGGGAAAGATTTACAATTCGCCGCGGTTCTGTCAAGGACTTACACCGGGAGGGTGCGTGAGTGTGTTTATTTGAAAGTTTCGCCCAAGGACCGGTGAGTAAAACTTATCCAGTGGCAACGTTGAGGTTCTGCTCGTTGCTAGAGAGCTGACGTCTTTATGTCATACTTAGCCTAATCAAGGCGAGACATCGGATCGGGAACATGACATCCTGGCACCGTGGCGTGGCGTGCCGGAATGCGTCAGAAACTGCGAGCCCGATGACATTTGACGATAGGCGGTGCCGATGCTCGGCGCATCCTTTCGCAATCCGTCCGAACGGCCGGAGGGCTCTGGCGGCCTCCGGCGGGTTTTTATGGCACCTCTCGGGCAATCAAGACACAGTCTAGACTTTAAACTCCGCGTCCCCCTTGGGGGCGAACCAGCTGTGTACTCCCGTGTGCGCAGTGGCTTCTTGCGGTGGCTCCAACTATTTAGTCAACTATCATCGTTTTAAGAGCAAGATCGCATGATTTATGGCCCGACCGCCGTCGCTCCAGCTGGCAGAAGCTGGCAGTCGTTTGGTCAGGCGAAAGAAAAAGCTGCGAAACGCCACCCGACCGACCGACCGACCGGCCGGAGAGCGGAAAATGATTGGTGGCCATCGGGATCGTGGCCGGCTCGTGGTTGGCTCGCGTATGATAAATTACAAATTACTCGAACCGCTGCCAGCAAAACAATGTAATCCGTCATCCGGCGGGCGTCCTTTCTTTTTGCGTCGCCACCCACCCGCAGCGACGGCGATGACAGGAGGGGGCTGTCGCGGGAGGGCTGGCCGGCGGCGGACAAAGTTCTTGTGGTGTGTCCGAGTCCCGACCTGATCGTAATTAATCTGCCGCCAGCCGCGGTTTGGCGCCTCGGGCCTGACCACAGCAGGACGCTGCGAGACGATGCCGTCAAGCGCCCTCCGGGGTACTTCCGGACAGCGCAGCGCAGCGAAGGCCCCCGAGCGGGATGCCCCAGCGAGCGAAGCCCCAACAGTCAATTACCCCTTCGGACAGGGATCGTACGGGGCGCCGATCATCTGATCCCGGAGCACCGTGGATCCCGCGGAGCGAGATGACGGCTTCGGTCAATGGTCTCCGACACCGACGACCGATGATGGCGGATACGTTCCGGATAAGGTGTTTAATTATCCATTAGGGTACGTGCAGGGTGCAGGTAATTCTGTCATCGTCATGCGGGGTTTGTACGCGAAATCGGATCCAGGTGTGACACACAGACCCACGACATCCGTTCGGGTCCACGGACGGTCGTGGAGCAATCGAACCGCTGACCTACATCTTTCCGGATAGGCTTTCTCACTCGTACCTCGGGTCGGGCTTTGTGGTTGCAGTTGATGGGATTGACGTCCATGTATGGCCCGCCGGGGGTGGCGATGTAACGGCGATGTTATTGGCAAAAATTGTTTAAAGCCATCTGTAAGAAGGAGTGTAAACACACTGGACCAGAGGGCCCGCGGAGTCCTTGAGAAAGGATCCAGAAGATAAGTAGAACAAAGCACCCTCTTACCGGTCTATTACTCTGGATTCCGCCATTGATCGGCCGACGTTCGAGTTCTTTTCTTCATTCAGTTTATTGCCCTACTCCATGAAGCCCGGTCGCCGACTGACAGTTGCACTGTTCGCAACTGTCAAAAACGGGTCGCCCATATCGATTCCAATGGTTGCTACGGATCGACTTAAACCGTACGCTGTCTTGGTAATTAAATTTGCGGAATGGCTCCCAATGCTAGAAATGGCCGATTCTCATCATGGTGGCCATCAATTGACTACGCCAAGGACGAATTTCTGTGGCCACAGCCGGATTGGCACTGGATCTGACCGACGAACCGAGTGGGAAACCTTGAACTATATCGTCGTTGGTCCTGGCGGGCCCCACGGAGCAATCCCAAAACTTTCCAGAACTTTCCGGTCGCCGGCCGAGGCGAGCGAGGTTGGAGAATGTGATCTAATTTAAAATTTTATGACCCTTTCGGACCCCCGTCTTCGTCTAATGAGTTGGCCGAATTGGCTACTACCATCACCGCCAGTGCACTGGCAGCGCGATTTGGACGGAGCGATAATCGATAGTGGTGCGGTGTCGCTCGGGTTTTGGCCACTGAACCGACCGAAAGGCCACCACCGCGTAAAAGGTCGTTCCGGAAGGCGTCAGGCGAGTGAGCCGTAGACGTGTAACAAATAGGCTGGCCATTTTCAGGGCGCCCGTGTCTTCGTGGGGGCCTTAAGAAATGTCACTCCATAACGGACGGGCGGAGCGGATTAGCAGGCGGCGGTGTACGTGTCATAAAGCTGCGCGCGCGACAAGTGGCGACAAGACTCCGGCTTCACACAGTGTCGCCGCCCAGTGTCGCCCAGCTTGTGAACGGTCCTCTCCGACGTCGCGTCTTGGGTGTTGTTAATTGGATTTTGAAGATTTGGCGCTCGGCGACGGGAGGCGATTGAGTTGTTCGACCAGCCGGGGGTCCGGGTTTATGGTTTGCCGTTGAGCCGTCGTCCGTCGAGCAGAGCGATGCAAAGTTAAACTGCTCTTTTACTTTAATCCTTAAAGGTGGAGGCTCTTAATCCAACGCGGCCTATCGCGGCCCAGTGCCCGATAAATACTGGGATAGCCGGTCTTAGCGAACACCATAAATCTTGCACCATTAGCGATCGATGGTGACAGACAAGTGTGTGAGGATGCTGATTAATGCACCACAGTCAGGAACCGGAAACAATTTTACAACCACTAATGGTTGTTTGTTGTCATTCTGGTGGGACAGCTTTTGCAGCATTTTGCGACACTTTCCGAGGAGGCTACTGGAGGACGTGGCTTTTGTCGTAGTAGTAATTAAAGAAGCGCACGCCGAGTGCGCTCGAACGCGTTGCGTCAGTCGAGGAAATGAGATCATTGCGGTTTGTCCGTCAGCGCAGCATAGCGCATATTAATGGGTTTTGCCTCGGAGGTCGCTTAGGTCGGACGCTCGAAACTAAACGATTCACCTGGCGGACGTCCCAAAATTGGTCCCTCGTGACGCACGCACGCCAATCGGGATTTATTTGTTACATTTAACAATCGGTCGGTCGATCGGTGGCGGAGAAAGAACGCCGGGGGCCAACAGCTAATCGCCGGCTGTCATTGCAGAACATTTCTCAGGTGGCGGCCGTGACGCGCTCATATCGATCAACATCAGGCACTTTTGAGAGCCAGATAACTCCAAATTCCCTGGGGAGTTTCCGGTGCTTCCGGTGTGTGCGCGCGGGCGAACTACGATCTACGGTGTCGATCTTCGAAACGTCGAAAAATATAAACAAAGCTCCCCCCGGCGGGAGGGCAGGTTATTTATAGGTGTTTTCCAGGCCCGCCAGGAACCGGGTGACGTTACAAACAAACAGCACAGAAAAAGTGGCCAAAACACTTCGATCGATAGCATCACGTGCGCATTCGCTTACGCGCCGCGACCAAGCGAAGGTATGCGCGGAATGTGCACACCTTGGGAATGTTTCCCTGACCCGCTTCAAATCTGCTACTCGCCGGTGTGGTTCAATGAAATTTCGTGTTTACAATTGTTGCCAGCAAGAGAGACGGAGAGAGAGGGATAGGGAGAAAGATAACGATAGGAGATTTACTGGGAAGTGCAGCCATCAGCAGCCTGCGCGGCGCTCGAAGATTTAGAGCTAAGACGGGCGGTCGGTTCCGGGTAAACTTCCCACCCCACGCGGGTTAATTACGGCCCCATCCATCTCGCCGTGCTGGAGGTGCGATCCGAGTCGTCATCGCCGAACGGTGATCGATCCGCGTACAATGTATAGCTGCCTCCGGCATATGACATTGACCATCCCAGGACCTTCGTCCTACGACACTGGAACATTCGAATGGCTGCATATTTAAGGTGGCTCGGTAGTGTGTCTGTGTGGCCCTATTGCTTTCGAAGCCACAACCACAAAACAACGCGTGCGCCAACAACGGACTACGTACGGACTATTGTTGCGCGGCTATTAAAATTCCATAAAAGATAATTGAGATAAATTACAAGCATAGTGGAATTTGCGTGTGTGCTGGGTTGCAGCAGCACCGAGAATCGAGAATCCTTTTGCCGGGCGCAGCAATTGCAGCGGAATGCAAAATGGCCCATTTGGTTGGTGGGTATATTGGTATTGGCGCGCGGTGCAAACGCAAAACAATCGCTGCGAAATGGCGCGAATGAATCGCCGTGATTGATATTCGACGACGGCCCTCTTTGCGACGAATGCAAATGGCCCCCCGCCACCGCCGCCTGGTCTGTTTTCGCGGGCCGCATTTCGCACTGTCTAGGCGATATGGTTCTAATTAAAAAAACAACAAGCACGAGAAAGACACGGCATGCAGCGGTGCATCACTCCTCACGGTGCAAGGGCCCCCAGGGCCCCAAAGAGCTGTTTAGCATCAGAGCCGCATCGGCCCTGGGTCGCGAACGGATGTATTTGTTTTCCCTTGGCCCCCTGGGTCGGCCCTGGCCGGAACCCGGATCGGATCTCGACCGGTATCTCGGTTTGTTTTGGCAACGAGAGCTTGTTAATGGCTGAAGCCACCAACATTCCGCGCGATGGTCGCTCCGATCAGCAGCAGGGTGACAGTTTGACGTGCTTTATTTCAAGGAAGCAATAAATTGCCAACAACGCCAACCGACCGACCGGCAGCGAAGAAGACGAATGGGACCAAGATTTGTGACCCAATGGGGTGGCTCGGGCGGTTCTACAATGTATCCCGCGGTGCTACTTATGCTCACTCACTCATGTTCACATTCGATCACTTTTTCGATCGATTACAAAAGCTACTGATTGTGCTGGCCAATGTGGCCAATGGCTTTAGCTGTTATCGGCACAACGGAGCGGCATGTTTCTTATGTTACACGGGCAATACAGAAAACCTTTGGCCAAAGCCCTACTTCACTTGAAAAGCCCTTTCCAACACTTGAATGCTAATAGGCAGAAAATTAAGCAAACACATGGAAGTGCCGGCTTGCTGCGGTGGTAATTTACAGAAATCGATTGTGCTGGCAAACTCTGGAACGCCTTACTATCGGGTTTGTGGTAATCTTGGCCATTGCCATTTATTTCATAGCGCAAAAGGTTTGAACATCGTCTCGCCGAGAAAAAGGAAACTTGGGAAACACATCGAACTATTCATTATTGCACCATTTTGGGTAAAATGTTGCAGAAGCCACTTGTTCTAAACGAAAAAGGGAATTTAAAAATGAACATACAATGACTATAGAGAAGTTAAATTAGTTTAACTTTTTTCGTTTCCTTGTTGACACAAATTAGACTGCATTTTGGCAACAGTCCAGCGTGTTTGGCGTGTGTTGCTAGTAAATTGATCAGTTCATTCATGCATCTCTCTATTAATGATGTGCGATTGATCGATCGTTAAATGGTTCTCTCTGTGGGGTTCGTCTATGGAACCGCCGTGCTTGAAAGATTAACAGATTTCTATCGAGACATCATCGGCGATCGATTGACTGTTTAAGCGCTCTCAATAAGGAAATTATTTCCTCATTTATTCGCACAGGACCCTTCCACGGGGACTAAATCGCGACATGACATAAAATGATGCACAGCCGGCGCCCGGAGAGCGGTGCACTCCGCGAAAGGGCAGTGCCGGGTTGCCAGGTTGCCACTTTACGCTGAATCCGCCCCGACTAACATTTTGCCGCGCCCTTACTATCATTTATCAAGCGTCTATTGGCCAGCGCCGCGGCAGCTGTGGGACGCGCGCGCGCGCGCGAAAGGTGAAGTGTGAGTTGAGTGTAAATCGGTTTACACAAAGTTCAACCAGAAAAGTAGACAAGGGGGAAACACACAGTAACCGCCGAATCCCTTTTTGCGGGACGTCGCCGCGGCGCTGACATTTGCCGGCCACGATCGTCGCCGACCGGCCGACGACACTAAAATCTCCGTGATGATCTCCGTCGGCCTTTTTTTTTTGTTTCTGGTTTTGGTTGGGGTCGTCTGTCGCCGTCCGGCTGTCGGCTGGTGGCGCTTAAATTTTTCGCCCAATCACCGCTTACGCTTTGGCTCCCTGTTTATCTGTCGCTCTTTCGCTCTCGGTCCCTCCGGGGCGGTCTGTGGGGTAGCTTACCGGCAAGGTGACTCCAGGATGTGGCGCCGAGCCGAGCATCGACAGAGCGGCCAGTAAGTTCTGGGATTGATGTCAGGAACCGCTTGCAACGATGTGACGGTGAATTCACATTTCCCTTACCTTGGCGGCTGTTGGGAACAATTTCGGAAAAATTTTCCAATGTTCTCAAGAAGTCCACTGTTTTTGTGTCAAATTAAAAAATTTATTTAAAGATGTTTCCGAAGAGTCGATTTGTGTCAAATACGTCGAAATTCGGTTCATCAGGTTTTCTTGCGTTAATTGACGTGGCACTCAAACATCGAGCTTCTTTGAGAATCCTGCTTTGCCCAAATGGCTTAAAACTATTTGATGATTGATCCTTAGATCCTGTGCGATGCTATGAGTAGTAACATACCGATCAAGTTTGATTATTTCTGTGACTTTATGGACATTTTCGACGACGGGTCTGTCTGAGCGAGGTGCATCTTTAACACCAAAAATAACTGAACCGGGTCGACGAAATGAAAATTGCATGTAACTAGCTGTTAGAGTATCGGCGCCATAAACACTATGCACAATTTCAGTGGCCGAGCTTAAAATTTTCGCTTTTTTTAAAGAAAAACGGTTAAATGCACGGAATTTTCTCTTCGTTTACCTCCATTGATAACAGCCTTGAAAGGTTCACAAAGGAATGGAGCAAACAATAAGAAGTGAAGCACTTTTTAAAGTGTGAAGTGTTAGCTTGAAAACGAGCATAAACTTGAAGCTGTATGATCGATACTTTACGAGATGTCGATCACTAAAGTCCTAATCCACCGAGAAAATAATGGATTTCTTTTTTCCCAACCTTATTTCCAACCTCCGTTGTCCTGAAGGCTATTACAGCTCAAAGTCCCTATAATACATAGGTAAAAATAACCTCCGTTCTCTGTGTGCGTTTGTCAAAGTCGACCATTGAAAGAAATTCCTATAAAAGTTGACATCTTTCAAACCGTTTTTACAACATTATTAACAGAATGAATATGAATCCTTCAGCGGTCAGCCAACTTGTTACCCACAGCCGGTCAGTCACGGAATGTCCGTGTCGCACTGTGCAGGGCGCAACCGCCGCCGTTAACCCGTTGCTGGGAGCGGGGAGCGGTATCGTCGCCTGTCCTGTGAGTTTTTTTCCTTCGCCGTTTCTTATTCGATGTGGTACACTGTTGGCCATTCACACACCGCACACCAAGATTGGGGGGAAGGTCCATTGGGGGGAAGAAGAAGGGGAGGTCGATGTGTAATAATTTTCCCGCACCGAACCGGAGTACGCATTGCGCGTCGTCGCCGCGCACGCACGCACGCGACCAACCCGCGGACTGCATCTGGATCGCTCTTTCTCTCTCTCTCCAATGGCGCGCTGCGCAAGAAAATCGAGAGGCCAACGGAAAAAGAACCAAAGGAGAGAGTGAGAGAGGGAGAGAGCAAGGGAACGGCTTCTGGTGGCGCTTAACAAGTTGTTTTTTGATTATACACATTCTGCGTCTTGTTCTGCGCCCGGTTAATAATTCCTTGATCCTGTTTGCGCGTTTGCGCTTTCTCACGCAAACCGAAAGGACGCGCACCGGCCGTGTTGTGGGGCCCCTTGCTCATCCTCCCCCCCGGCCGCGTTCCTTTTTCTCTGACGCCGTCGCGCCCCGATCGCGACGCGACGCCGTGGAGACGTCCACGAAGGGCTACACGATCGTGTTACAACACATTGATCGACGCCATCCCTCTCTCTCTTTCTCGCGCTCCTTTTCGGTACGTCTTTCTTTCTCTTTCACCCTATCTTGCCGACGAAACGCGAGACGAATCCTTCGGTTGATGGCGACGAGGCGACGGGCACGGACCCGGGCCCGGGAACGATCGTAGATCCTCTCGAGAGCACTTCGCGCGCACACACTCACGCACGCGCACACGAGGGCACACGCAATTTCTGAACCCCTGATTTTTGGCCTCCCTTCTGCTCCCTTCCAGCCCGCACCATGGCGCTTAGCGGCTGGCGGCGGCACGACAGTGACGAGCGCCCACCGGCAACCGGCTACACAGAGGGTGACGCCGGCCGGCCGGCTGGGCGACGGCAGGGGACGGCGAGGGATGATCATGCTGCTGCTGCTGCTGATGATGATGATGATGATGATGGCGCACGTCGACGTCTCCGGCGTCGTCGTCGTCCGTCTGTCGACACAGCGCCACGGTGCCGTGCGACGTGCTGTTGTTGTCTGCTCCTCTCATAAAGAGACGATCGTACGAAACATGATCACGGGCGTCGGTGGGGCGCCCCGTGGCTGCTTTTAGCTAGATTTAAGGTTAACCTGACAAACGGCGGTGTGGCGCCCCGAGAGAGACAGCGCGAGAGAGGGAGAGAGAGAGCGCGCGATCTTCTGCGGGAGAGGTCCCACCACACCGATCATGAACCTCACGAATCGGTTCGTACCTTGTTCGCCGCGACGGCGACGATCCCTCCTCTCGGTTCCCCTCTCTCGGTGGTGGCCCACGGGGGATGCTGGAGTGGCTGGCTGGCGGGAGTTGCGAGAACTCCTCGCCAAAGACAGGGAGAGCATAGGCAAACGAAGGAAACGAAGGTCCAAAACTGCAGGCCAGGGTGAGGTGGGGCAGCACCCTGGCACCGGCTTCATAGTGTGCGTCTCAGGCGACGGTACGGAGTGCGCGAGCGGCACGACATGCCCCCGCCGGTCCCGGTTCCCGCGGGGTATTCTCGGGGTATGATATCAGAAATTAATTTTTCATTTTCGATACAATTATTTTATAAATAAACCCGAGACCCGGCCCGGAGGAACCGGCCGGCCGGTGGTGGGGAACGCGACGCCGTCGCCGTCGGAGTATGGAAATGGGATGCGGAAATCAAGTGCGCCCTCGAGCACGAGAGAGGGGCGAGATCCGTCTGGACACTTTGGGTGCTGGCGTCACTCGTGGCCCGAGCGTATCGAATCTGGGCAACAAATGTTTCGCCCGATCGACGCCCGACGTTCGGTCGTCGCGATCGGCTGCTTCGTTGCGGGGTCTGTTCCGATCGCGATCTCACATGGGCAGCATTAGCCAGTTCAGATGATACGTTGATTGTAGCGTTTCCAAAAGTTTAGAGGAACTAGTTCCAGGTCTATCGAAGTCTATCGACTAGTTTCAAGTCTATTCCGAGAGATAGTTTACCAAATTGGACGGCTTAAATTCCGGGACATTTCCGGAAGGGGTCTGGACTGTGTCAACCTGGATACTTCTCAGCCAGGTTGCCAGAATGTCTGGTGTCTAGTGATCGTTAGCGATACTTCTAGACAGTTCCTCCAGATGGACCAACTTTCGACGGTACCGCACATTGGGAGGAACGCCCAACTCTCACCCGAAACCCGGCAAAGCCTTGCCGACAATGCTGGCCAAGATCCGATTCCAGGAACCCGGTCCCAGGCGTTGGAACTTCCGTGTGAACAACCGAAACGTGTCCCGGGTACGGGCGTTCGCTGAGCCGCCGATGACCAGAAGGTGTGCTTCGCGGAAGATCCCGAAATTCCGGACACGCTCACAAAGCACGTTCCGGAAGGCATGGGATTGCCCGATCCGGTCCCGGGCCCGGTAAACAATTGGGCGTGACGTATCCCTGCGTAGCTCCTTTGAAGCGACGCGACGATCCCGCCCGGCTGGGAACTACCTGGGCGCTGGGTAAGAGGATTACCGATCGTGTCCTGTGTGGGCACGGACGCACGGAATGCGGACAATGGTCCGCGGTACAGGGATGCGGAACGTGCTTTGTTGGCACGGCACGGCTTCCGGTGCCTCCTGTGCCTGTGGAAAACGTGCCTCGGAAACGCCTTTGGCCTTTGATCTCCGACACCTCCGGCGGCCTGCCTGGAACTTGTGGAATGGGCTGAGGACGCGGACACACGGTGTGTGTGTGTAGAATAGAGGATTAAAAAACGCCCGAAACACGGTGCCGCTGTCGCCAAGCGGTGCCGTGGGTGACGCCTGCGAGACGTCGAGGTCCCCGAGAGTCGTAGTCGTTTCTGTGTTTATCGCCTCCATTTGGTAGATTAGGGGATGGACTTTTAATTAAACCGAACTGTCATTACCCGGGGCCGCCAGCCCACGGCCGGCCGGCCGGCCGGTCACGCGATCCGCGCACCGCCGCTAATGGCGTCGTTGGCGGAAGGATTAGCCGCCGACGTCTTAAGACGCGACGGGTCCCGGGACCCGTCGATCGTCTCCCACAGATAAGCCGGTCGCCGGCCGGTCGCCGGCCGGTCGGCCGCCTTTACCGATCGAGAGCGGGCTGGCCGCCTCCAGCTTTCTAGCGATCAGCTGTTCGGTCGGCGGCGGTGGCGACCTGTTTCGAGAGAGCCACCGGTTCTGGGCCGCCATTCGACCGGAAGCCGTTTGTTTACACTTCGGGCGAGCGGCGAGGTTTCTGAATGGCGAGCTCCGAATTCCGGCCAGGACCCCGACCTAAAGTAAACCATTTCGGCGTGTGACGCATGGAGACGGAGCAGGGCGAGTGCGAACAGGGCGTAAATAAACTCCCGGCGGCCAAACAAACACCCGTCCCGTCGTCGGCGACGGCGCTCCATTTAATTTTTCGTTTACGACTCGGTTCACAACTCGAGACTCGGTGTGGGTCGCGCGGCGCTACCGATCACCGCGAAACCGATCATCATGGACGGGGGCCGTGGCGAATTAACTGCGAATTAATCCGCGGGGCCGCCGGGAGGTCATAAAATTCGGAAGCCCAACCGAAACTGGGTCGACCCAAACTGCGTGCGCTTTGAACTGTCCGGGGTTGTTTGGGATCGCGCCGGGCGCGTGATGTCGTTTCAGCGTGAAAACTGCAGCCGGAACTCCGGGCCCATGCACACACGCCGGTCGCACAGTAAATTAGCTGGTAATTTTAGCACTCGAGAGGCGCCACACACACACACCCAGCGGGAGAGAGTTTCCCGCGGCCGCAAAGAATGCGCTGACATAAACGCTGTCATGTGCTCCGGTCGCGGTTCGGTCCGGGCCAGGCGCCACAATTATTATTGCGCCAGTAGCGGCGGCGGCGGCCATTTGTTTTAGAAACGCCATTGGACACGCCGTCCGAAAGTTGCGGGGCCACATGTGGAAACAATATTGGCCGGCCGAATCCGAAGCCATTGACTGCGTTTCCGCGTTTCCGCAGCGACGGTGGTTGAGGTCGGGTGCCATAAATCCGTTCGAAAGAATGTTGTACCGGTGGCCCGCTTTCGCCCGCCCGACCTTGGCCACGTGCACTGCGGTGCAAGGGGTTGGCCACGGCATGGCACGGCACGTTGTGCCCGCTGCGCTGCTGTCGGTGGCTTATCGAGAATTCATCATTCGTGGCCCGCGGGCCGATCGCGACATGTCCACAGGTTGGGCCGCCTGGGGATCTCTCCTGCCAACTGGCCGACTGGCGACGGTTAATTTGCAGTTGTCTCACTCGTGGCGGCCGGTGATTTATTGCGATTTGAATATTTGAAATCACGATTCCTTGCGCCCAAGCGAACGCGTTTTAGTCTTTTCTAATCGCTGTTTGGTTGTCGTTCGAATCTTTTTTTTATTTGCGCACTTTGCGTGTTACCTCGATTCCTGGCCCGGCCCGGGTGACTGATGGCTGATTGCTGCACCAGACACACACACAGAAACACGGGGCGAGAGTCTGCGTCTGCGTCAGGAAGCTGTCACCCGTCGTCGTCGCCGCCGCCGCCGGCTGCTATCTGCGACGGCGGCGGGTGTTGGCGATATTTATTCCATTTACCGGCGGCTTCAATTTGCAAATGAGCCGCGCGAAACGCGACGATCCTTCTCACGATCCGTCACCGCACAGATCCCGGCTGGGGGGTTACTTAACGCGTCGAACTGAGTAAACGGGCGATGATATCGTGACGGTGTGCGATACATATGGAATCGGAAAGAGATGTTGCATTGCAAATTTGTTGGCCACTTGCTAATTGTGTTGTTGGGCTGCACGTCACCGATAATATAACCATATCCATCAACCTGACACCTCCCGGGCTGAGTGATATGGGAAGCGGATCGGCGTTCAGTTTGCTTTTTCCACCGGTAATGGCCGTCTCTGTTCCGCACGAGTGACTGTCGGGACCGCTTTTATCAGCAGCTAAATTGTTTTGCTATAAACTTCAATTTTTTTCACTCACATCTCGTGTCGAGACGGTCGAAGCTGGGGTTAACCTCGACAGGAAGATGCTCAGATTGATATTTGGCCCCTTCGGTGTGGAGGGACAGTGGAGAAGCCGTTAGAACAGTGAGCTTCACGTACTTCCGTGCAGCGTATACGCCTCGCCAGGCTCCGGTGCGCTGGTCATGTCATGAGAGTGACAGACGACGAACCAACCCGCAAAGTCTCTTAAAAAAGCTTAGAAAAACGGATTGATTGAAATTGATTGAAGCTCGGCTATCGGGGCAGTGGTCTGTTGGCGCTCTACACGACAGCCGACACCTTATTTGCGCGTCGAAATCATTAAGGATGGTTTCGCATCGTTACCTCACGTTGTTACTGTGAACGATTTGCTAGCATTTGGCCATTTTCCAACATTTCAAACGGCTCCCATTTGTAAACTTTTGGCAAAGCCTGCTTACTCGATTGTTGGTCTGCTCGCTCTGGTACGCCACGGAACCTAAGCATATCGAAGATCTCTTTGGAAAGCAGTCTGCCAGAAAAGACAGTTGCCGTTTGACAGTTGCAACATCGTAACTTCCGAGCATCAGAATGCGCGCGAATCATCAGCTACTAATTAGCCGTCGTGGGGGAAGATTTGGCACATAAATTTAATGCTGCACCCGCCACCGGGTAATGGATGGGGATCATCAAGCGGTCACCACCTCACCCGAAGCTGATGATGACAGGTCTCGAGCGCCGGCTCCATGATGGATCGAATGACGTACGCTAGCTGCTGCTTCAAAGTGCCCCAAGTTGATGTTGCGAACAAAGCAAAATCTCTAACGGTACGGATTTCTGCGCCCATTAAATTATGGCTCGTGGCTGGGTAGATTGGTTTTTATTTTTAGTAATTCTTCGATCAACACCCATCCATCGGGGCGGCCGTTAAACGGCCGGCCGGTCACCGTGGAATGCTCGCCCGTTCGGCGTCGATCGACCCGGCGCGTCGGGACGGATGAGCTATTCGAAAACAATAAATTCGGTCGAAATTTATGA
The DNA here is from genome assembly GCF_943734635.1 of Anopheles cruzii. Lineage (NCBI taxonomy): Eukaryota > Metazoa > Arthropoda > Insecta > Diptera > Culicidae > Anopheles > Anopheles cruzii. Next base: position 75,568,062 of record NC_069145.1, on the reverse strand, counting down.
CTCAGATAAATGTGGTTCCGACCCCATAAGCCGGGCACGGGACGTCCGGATTTATCGGCCAATAAAACTACCCATTTACTCTGAGTCACCTTGCAGCGCCGCGGCCGGTGCGGGCGTAAGAGAAGTTTAAGATTTGACGTTTCTTCGGTGTAAGTCGGTGCTCGGTGTGGCGTGCAGATCCCGACGCGGACAATTACCGAGCAGTTTATGGTCCGATGACGTGTGTGTTGCCGCGAGAACGATCGTTACGATCTAGCTCACTTCAGCCACTTGGATTGGAAAGGATAGGAAATCCATTTTCGTACCAACAATAGTATCATCGGCCGACGTACCCGCGGTCCCGGGCCATCCAGAAATGACCGAAAAAATGGCTGAGAACTCTGCGGCGACTCTGCTCTATGATTCACTTGTCGCGCCCGCAAAGGATGGAGATGCGAACGTCCAGATTGGTGCTTGCTGCTGCTGTGTAACGAAATTTGAATGATGGCTCTATCGTGTAATGGAATCAGTAATTTACGATCCCCACGGTACGATACATTAAACGAGCCCATACCATATTTGCCGTTTAACACCTGAATCCGTTTGGTAGTCACACACCCGGCCGCAACAATTACGGCCACAAGTATCTAGCAATCTGCCGCGCGCACGAACCGCGAATGGAGTGACAATCATCCGCCCGCCGATCCACAGCCAGCGGAAGCGGATCGTCCCAAAACGAAGGTGAGAAAAACCCACCGCACGGAGGAGTTCGAACGGAGGAGATCTCGGCGACCTCCTCGACGGTCCCGCGGCGTTCTGCGTCGCGAGTGGGAGTCCGACCTGGCGATGCTGGTCCGACCTGGTGGGTTTCCTGGAACCAAACCCTCCGGTTTCATCATCATCATCATCATGAATTTGGCGCCGCACCGGTGGGTTGGCGCGGACCATTTTGAAGACGACCGTAATTAAGCGTGGACGTGGTCACGTCGTGGGCCCGCGACGGCGATCGGATCGTCCCGATTGCGTAGCGCCGATAAGGCGGCGGGGCCAGGCCAGCCATGGTCTGGAGACGCCACCAGTATCGGCTTACTGGCCCCGTCGGACGATCGCCGATCGTTGGCCGCGATACGAGCCCTCAGGTGACGCAGCCGAATACCAGTGTGGCGCCCGCGAAAGGCATTGATTCGCGCGATTTCGGAGTTTCACGTCGGACAAAAATTCCCAAAACAGAGCGAAACTCACATTGGGCATAAATTATGGGCTTACGCTTGGCGCGGGCCGCAGCTTCCGATTCCACACTGGCTGACTGGTTGGCAGGTAGCGCAGGGAGCGCAGGGTGTAATTCGTGTCCCTTTTTGCGTCATAAATCCATTGGCGCCAGCGCACACCGTCGCAGGGAGTTGACCGTTGTGGTAATGTGATTCATGGATTCGCCAATAAGCGGAGTCTATTAAACGCAAGTAACTCCCTCACCAGAGACGCACCTTTCGAGGAAGCCGGTCGGTGACTTCAGCATCGCTGTGTGTCTGTGGCTTTTGAGTCCAACGTCCAGTCCGACGGCCACCGACCGACTGGCCGTCGGTTTGTTAGTCAGCGTTTAATGGCTGATTAAAAATTCGACGCTCGCCATTAGATTAATGGTGTCGCATTTCACCCTCCCTGGTGGGGGACATCGATCGACGGGGGCCATGGAAGGTGTGTGCGCGCGCGGCGATGATGACTAATAAGACCCGCGAAACCAGTCGGTCGTAGGTGTGTTTGGGTCGCCGCGTCGCCTCGCCGTGCGTCGGCAGAGCATAGATGTGAAGGTGACAATTTTCACGGCATTGTAAATAAGCTGTGCGTGGCTTGGGCTGTGGCCGTTGGGTGCCAGGGGCGGGGCGGAGGCTCCAAGGCTCCCAGGGCAGATCCACGCCGCTCGCCAGCTGCTCGCATTAAAGTTTACGATTGGGCGTGCGATCCTCCCGGGTGTCTTCTCGTTGACATCTCTATCGATTAATGGAGCGCGTCGTAGTGGAGTTGGCGCACAAGGCTTGGGCTTTGGAAGTCGGAGGAATAGACACCCCGACGGCGGACCGCGTTGCGAAGGTTAATGGTACGGATTTTTCGTTGTGAATGAGTTGGAAGTTTGGACTCTCCAAGATTACTCATCGATAGTATCTGCGGCGGCTGGCTACGGGGAGCGGATCTAAAAAGTGGCGATGTCACAGCTGTGGCTGGGGTTTCTGTTTTCTTTCGCTCAATGTCACGCCTCAGGTTTCGGCTTCGCATATAGCGCAGCGGCCAAGGTACGCAGGTGACACAGATTCGGTAATAAATTCTTCTTAATCGGCCGATCGACAACTTGACTGGGCTGTTGAGTAAGTGTTGCGGTTCGATAACAAAAACGCAATTTTATGGTTTGAAACATACTTTGTGATTCGGTATGCTCTCCCTGAATATCAATACACTTGTTCCAACGAGATTTCAATTTATGAACTCCAATCTTGACGTGAGAATCCAGAAGGATCGTAAATTACGCTTCTACAGCTGTTATGACCTCATCATTTGATGGAAAACGCTTTCCCCGCATGCATTTTTAATGTCTGGAAACAGACGGAACAGACGGATATCTGGGGAATACGGTGGATGCTCCAATAATGTTTCTGGGTTTCTGGACTCGAACTCGTATCGAAGCCGAAGAACCAGGATCACACCATTTCTTAGCCTCTTGTTTTGATTCAGGATCATGGTGATAGTTCCAAGCCTTATCCATAATGATGATTTAATGCACAAAATCTACTTTATTCTTTCGAAAACGATCCAAATGTTTCCGAGAAAGTTGCTTCAGCCAAAATGTTGCTTAAACTGCCCAATAAGATGTCTATGGCTTCTAATGAATCTCCTTCCGTTCACTCGACGATTTTCCAATACGATATCCTGTATTTTTCTCGTCTCTATTGTTTTTTTCAAGTCGTAAGACTTGTACGACCACGTTTTAATTCAGCAACCCTTCTTTCTATTGTACTAATTGAAGACAAAGAGTCTTTATATACTTTAAACATTCGTTCAATCATTTCTTTTGCTTTTAAATCTTCCGAAACTAAAAACTAAATCACTGCTCGATACTCGGATTTTGTAAACAAAGAATGAAATGACAGATTGAAATGAAATTTTACATTTTACAATTTTACAAGAGTGTACCAACATAACAAAAAAACTAGGCTCGTAGCAACGCCCTCTGTTATTGAAGCTCAAAACATATTTAACAGCCTGGTACTCTGCCAAAAAAACACGGAAACCGAATACTATATAGGTCATAGGATTACACCCGGGAAACGGTCGATCTAGTCCCTGGCGGAGGGGGTGCGGGGTTTATCGGACGGCCAGCGGCAGGCAGCATGAAATCACCACCACTTTTTAGTGAATGGTTCTCGGGCCTCCCCCGCAATCCGGACATCAGCTGCAGCACGCTGTTGCAGCGATCCGTGACTGCAACTACGGAGTCCACGGTGAAACAGGCTTATCGTGCCTCAACCTGTGTGTGTGTGCGGCACAAACGAAACGCCGTATTTTTTTAAGTTTATTAAAAACTTGATCCCTACCACACACAATATGTGGCGCGTGCTGCGACCTCTTCGGCGTGCCCCCGTAGTCGGCTTTTGGGGCCTACGATGCCGACGCCGACGATCTCTCCTTGTCCGGGGCACGTGGGTAAAGTGTGTAGAAAACTAAGAAAGCCCTCCCCAAAACAAAAGCGAAACACACGACGGACACCCGACCGAGCGTGGTAATAACTGGTGTACCGGCGGAGGAGGGTTCACGCCAAGAGAGCGGCCCAAGTCGTGCCGAAACGGGTCC